>NC_073258.2:43068409-43371439 GCF_029289425.2 Pan paniscus | reverse complement strand
TGCTGCTGGCCACCTTCTGCGTCCATTGAGTCCTTTCTCTTCAGCATGCAAAACATTTTGACTTTCTGGTGAGACCCCATATATCTGATCCAAACATGTCACCAAGCTTGATGTCTGAAGCCTTATAATTTGCTTTAGGTCCAGATGTGAATGAGGATCCCTATTGCAACCCTTCTTGATCAGGAGACTAGTGAACTACAAAAAGGTTTTACTAGGTACCACCTTAAATCTTACTTTGGTTATTTTATTAGTTTCTCTACTTTCAATTGAATGCATTTTCTCTAAAGTCTTCTCTTTGCTTTTATACCTGCCCCTTACATAGCTCACAAAAGGCAAATCACATTTTCAATGTTATTTGAAATCTCCATATCCATATATACAAATTCATTTGGCATATTTTCTATTATTCAAGTTACTGTATGTAATGGTCTTTTCAATTATTTTATAACCATCCTTTTTTCAGTTTTCAATAGTAGTTTTCGTAGTTAACTTCCCACTTCAACAAAGAATGTCCTTGCTGTGGGTTGAACTGTTCCCTCACATAATATCATGTCTACCACACTCTGCTGGTCTAAAGCAACTCATGAAGCCATACCAGTTTCAACTGTGGATGAACAAAATCTACCTTGATGAGAAAAAATGCAAAATACAGTTGGGTAAATAGACTACCTTGATGAGCGACATTGCAAAATAAAGTGGCTTTTTTTAATCTATATTTTTGTATGATAATTATAATAATGCAAAAATATGTTTGAAAATCACTTGCTTATCATTAAAAAACATACAAATTTAGCTTATTTTTTAATGATACATAATAAAACTTAGTGTTGTTTCAGACAAAAATAGGCATATTTTTATGCCAGAAGCTAAAGTTGGAAAATCTCATTACTAATGAGTTTATTGATCACCACCTGGTTTTATTAAATGAAGGAATTTTTTGGACAATGTGAATTTTTTGAGGGTTGCCTTATGTCTTTAAATGTTAATTATTTTTATTTCATGACTCAACATGGGCTTTTGTCAATAATTTTATAGAGATAATCATCAGAAAATATATCTGGTCTTTCTGGTTGTCACTTCAGATCCTAATGGCCATGTCTGGAGACAGATGGTCTTGCTTACTCCCCAGATAGACCTTTGTTAATTTTTATTACTCTGGAGTAATTCTGGGTGGGGCTATATAATAGTTGTTTTCCCTGTGTCCTTGAGAATCATCTGCAAATTCCCTGATGTTTCAAACATTCTGGCTGAAAACATATATACAGTAGCCTCTCACTCTCAAACCGATAACTGGTATCCATAGAAATATTATCTTCTCATATCCCTGATGGGGTCGGGTATCCCAGCCCTGGGATTCTGACTCTCTAGCCTCTGTAATTCTTTGACTATTATTTTAAGTCATCATATATCTATTTCCATCTCTCCTTCAAAAACCTTAGGGGAAAAGCCCACTCTGGCTCCTAAAGAATGGACTTGATACAAATGTATAGATGTCTTCCAACTTTTGCTTCCCATATTCTTGAAAATTGTCAGGCTGAGTGAAAGAAATAATAAATAGAGGAAACATTTTTTTAATTTTAACATAGAAATGACATTTTTACTCATAAATAATCACTTCTAAAATAGAACAATTAGCATTCATGTTAATGACTGTCTATGTTTATAGATAGAAAATTAAGTTTTTAAAAAGCATTTTAAAAGAAGCAGTGTAGAATCTGAGAGCAGAAGAGTTTGCTATATAGGAATTTTTACTTCTAGGCCTGTATGCCTGGCTTTGGCTAAGTTTATAGTGAATTACCCAGTGCTGTAGAACGAAGAAAAGACAGTTCCCTAGCCCACTGGCACTGCTGAATGGAACATTCATAAAAGAATTCTTGGACTTAAAGACTCTGGCTTATATTTTTTACTGAAAAGTACTTGGGATATGATAGAAGTTTGGATTGGTGGCAGAAGATGGGGTTTTAATCATGGCGTTCCACTTACGAGACATGTGGATATCAAATTCTAGTATGCCTGATGCCTCAGTTTCTTCATTTCTAAATTGATGCTAATAATACCTAACTTCTCGATCTGGTATGGGTAGAAAGTAAAATAGCATGTGTTCAAGCACTCTCTGAATGTAAAGAATTGTAACTTACCATTTTTGATAAGATGTTTCTCATCATCATAATTATCTTGAATTCTTGTAAAGATAAAATTGTATTCACCAAAAGAAACCAGCGGGTTGTTTCTATGTGAAACTGTGCAGAAACCAGTGATAGGCATTTAGGCTTCAAAAATCAATTGCCTAAGTATAGGAGAGAAAAGACATGCTGTGGCAATAGTTCACTGAAACAATGTTATGGGGCGTTAAGTTGATCTCAAACTTGATATGAGTACACAGTGTGAAGTGACTGCAAAACTCTGGCATGATTAGCAGGAAAAGAGTTTACACGCTGTAGGAAGTTGTTGTCTTATTCTTCTCTGCATTGATTAAACCACGCACCCAGAATATTGAGTGCAATTATAGGCACAATATTTTAAAGAATTAGAGGAAATCTGGAGTGATTCCAGAGTGACATTTGTGAAAGGCTTAGAAATCATACCACCTGAGAAAAAATTGAGTGAACTCAGAGAAGCTGGGAAAGAATGAATTAATTTATCCTGTGTTCTTCTGAGGACAAAGCTAGAACCAGTGGTAGAATTTATTAAAAAAAGAAAAAAAAAAAACATAGCTCAGAATAGAGAAAGCATTTATAAAATCCAGAGTTGCTTGAAATCAAGATATGATGACTCACCGACCAGGGAATTTACCCTCCTTGGAGGTGCTTCAAGAGAGGCTGCCTGACCTCCCTCACCAAACTTGCATAGGATGGGAATTTCCAATTGTGTTGGAGGTTTTATTGGATGATCTCAAGTTCTTCCAACAATTCAACATACATACTCAAGACTGCTATGAAATATTTAGTATAGTGCTCACTTAGGCTGAATACATACTAAAGTTGGAACAATACGGAGAAGACTAGCATGACCACCATACAAGGATGACACACAAATTTTTTAAGTGTCAGTATATATGTATATAAAATAAATACAATAAAATTATAAAATAAATTGTTTAGTATAGCAAAAGCATCATTTTCTGAAACCCATGAAATCCTGATTTCATGAGATGTTTCATTAAAAATACAGTCTACCTATAAGATACTTTGGGGGTACTCTACGTGCTATAGTTCATCTAGAGTATGATGATACACATTGTTAGATTGGAAAGTCTGAATTCTAACAATAAAGACACCTGAAAAATATGTTTGGCCCAATTTTTTCTTAACTTATTTGATCATGCCATATTTATATATATTTCTATCTATTTATTTTTACATATAATCTCTATTTCTAACCTGTATGATGATTGGCACAAGAAATCATCTGGGCATATTAAAAGTTATGATTTTAAAAATAAGTGATCCAGATCTCTTCTAATTTATAATATATATATTATCAGTTGAAAATGTCAAAGCTTTATTTTCAAATATGAGGCAGTTTTCAGAAGGCAACACAATTTGATCTAGCTTCCTAGCATGGCAGAGGAGTTATGATAAAACTGAGCACCTAACATAACAAGCCTTCCAACATCATTCCAGCTATTAGTAATGAGTATCAAAAAACTTGAGGGTAGACTTGTTTCCCGACAGAACTATCTGAATCTGGTGGGTTCAATAAATATGTTTTACCCTATTGTATTTTGAAGAGTTAAACTGTTACTTGACCAAGGTCTGAAATCCTAGATGTGTCTACAGAGTTCAGCAGTATTTTCCTGATATCTCAGCTAGCTATTTCTCTTCAACGTATATCCATTTGGTTCAAGGTTTTTTAATATATATATTTGCTTTTGCATCTCTCCAGCTTCCCAGCAGTGTTTCCTAGGAGCAATGAGATGTTTATTATATGTACCACAAATTTGACTTTATTCTACATTTTTTTTATTTATCCCAGCTTATGATCATGTCATTCCCCTACCATTTGTGTGGATTTTTCTAGGTGAGATTTTTTTTTTGTACTGCTAATGATGACAACACCTCTACATTTAGTCCTCAGGCAGACTCTCCTGGAATCGGTTGTTTAGAACTGGAAATTATTGATCTGCCTAGGCTTGATCTGTGCTTCCTTTATCCAAGCTGACAATATTTGCTCTATGATTCAGCTAACATCTCCTTTTCTCAGGGTCATCCCTTTTATTTTATCCTCTAGCATGTGGACAGTCCTCCTATGGCAATGTGTTCTAACCCCCTCCTGTGATCTGATCCTGACAGGGCCAGAGAAAATGTTCAGGTTAATGAAGAGCCTCATTATAAACACACATCCACTTGCTATTATGTTGACTCACATTAAATTCTCCACATGATTATATTCTGGGTTGAATTATCTAACATTTAATGATGTACTAGGCATTGAATAGTATAGTAAATACTGCTGCCTAGTACATCTAGGAAGGGGAAGGCGTTGGAAATAATTTAAAAGAAGTATTACAAGGGAAAAGTACACAAAAATGTATTGTAAATTTATCATAATGCCTGAGTAAAGTAGCTATTTTCAGAACTCAGAATTGGAATATTAATGTCAAGTATGTATTGCTTATCCAGCCTACCCCAAATCAGTGTGAGAGAGTTTCACAATATATAAACGTTATAGCTTTGCTGAACTATAAATACAATAAGATCAAAGACTGACTTTTTAAACGACCGATATATCCTATAATATCATGGTTTTTGTAAGAAATAGATGGTACTCCAAAAAGGGATAATTGAAAAAAGTTTGAATAAAAAGGATCTTTATGAGGAAATCATGGTTAAAAGAAACCAACAGAGGATGGCAAAGCACCTTTAGGTTGGTTTATTAGTCTGTTTTTACACTACTATAAAGAATTACCTGAGACTGGGTAATTTATAAAGAAAAAAGCTTTAATTGATTCATAGTTCCACAGGCTTAACAGGAAGAGTGACTGGGAGGCCTCAGGAAACTTACAATCATCACAGAGGGCAAAGGGGAAGCAAGCACATCTTACCATGGCAGAGTAGGAGAAAGAGAGAGCAAAGGGGGAAGTGCCACACACACTTACACCATCAGATTTCATGATAACTCACTCACTGTCAATAGGGCAGCATGGGGGAAATCTGCCCCCATGATCCAATCACCTTCCACCAGGTCCCTCCTCCAACATTGGTAATTACAATTCAACATGAGATTTGGGTAGGGACACAGAACCATATCACTTAGCAAGAGAAGGAAGACTTTATTATCCTTAGATCTGAAAGGGGAAAGGCAATGAGTGGCTACAAGAACTCATTGAGAGCTGTAGCTTCAGAAAAGACTAGGTAGCCTGTTAGAAGCTGCCTTCATGAAGTAATATAGCCACTGTCAAACAGTAGCCCAACAGTGAGGAGCACAAGAAATAAGCACCTAGCTCACTTTCTCCCCAACCTCCAATCCTCCATTAGTGCCTCCACTGGCCAAGTTCAACTAGAATATAGGGAGCAATGAAATCCATATAAATCCGTATATAATGATCTGCCATCTGAAGCATAGAATGGGATGGAGAATGGTAGGGAGTGAATGTGAAAGAACAAACAAAAAAGTACCCTGCACAATGACAAATACTGAATACTATGCCTGAAACTCAATAGATATTTGTTGGATGGACAGATGGTTTTTTGGCAGGTTGGATGAATGAAAAGAAAATTTGAATTTACTTATTTCATTTATAGTAAAAATTTGTGAGTTTTTTTCTGGCTGCTCAGCCTCTGGACTCCTTTGCTTGAGGAATTTGTCATTTTCTGAGTTTTAGTATATGGTAGGCCTCTTCCTTCAATTGTGAAAAATTTTAAGGCCAGATATCTGCTAGAAGTTGTCTATTATAAGGTAGCTAGGCAGATATGGTGATTTGGACTGAGACCAAATCAGAAGGGAAAATTTTAGCATTGATTCTAGTTTTGACAACAGTTTTTTCTCCTTTAAAACTCCCAGAAAGAATGCTACTACTCTCTTTTTGAAGGTAAAAGTTTCTGTGTAATCCTACACTAGTCATTTTTTTAACAGCAAAAACTGAAAGTTCAGCGTTGCAAAATTCAAACTAATGTCCTCAGCTCATCTATACATAAATCATTATTTATTTCAATAGTTTGGATCTGTAAAGCATAAATGTATCTAACCTAAGTGAAACCAGGTCAACTTTTCAAGAGAGAGCAAACATGAAAGCCATCAGAGGAAACACATATTTCATAATCCTGAAAGTCATGAGACTGCCTGGTAGCAAACATAATGTTTTAGTTCATTACTCTTCTAACTTTCATTGGCAAGGTCCCTTAACCTTGAACTTATAATTCTAGATAGTGGCCGAATCTCTTCAAACTTTGGAAAGAGCCATTAGTGGCATGACGTTTGAGGGATTCTCCAACAGGTTATAAAACAGAACGGCAAAATTATTCTGCCACCTAAGTGGTATAGGCAAATTGACTTACCTAATGGGATTACCTTTGCATTAACTTAAATTATTCCAATGTCTTGCTCAAGTACAGCAAGCTCTCCTTTCTTTGTGTTTTCTTCCAGAAATAATTTAATCTACCACAGAGTGACTTCTCCACTCACTAGCTGTGTGACCTTAGGGAAGTTACTCAATCTCTTTGCATCCCCTTTTTTCTCTCTGAAAAACTGAGATGATTGCAGTAGCTATCTCACATACTGGAAAATGAAAATTAAAATAATTTAAAATATGCTATGTACTTAAAACAGTGCCTGAACATATAAAGATTGTTTGGAAAATGTTAGCTGAAGAGATATATGAACATCGTCAGCAAACGGCAATGAAAAAGTACAGTGAAACAATACAGAAAATCAAGAGGGAAGGCAAAGAAAGCCATGGATGATAATGAATTGTTAAAGCATGGTACCCTTTACACTTCTCTTGAGTTAATCACCTATAGTATTGTTTACAAAAATTTGCAATGTCTTTTAAATTTAACAAATAAAAAGAAATAAGCAGAGAAAAAAAACACAGGAGGAGCACAACTATTTTTTGAAAAAAAAGATAAGAAAAGGATTTATTTTGGAAGCCTTCATAAATAGGACACTCTATGATGTAATGAAAAATGCCCTTGATGGTGATCCTTATAATGAGTGATAAGTTCCACAGGGCTATTTATTGTCTAACAACACTCAAACTAAGTCAATGGCATCACAATGAAAGTTGCTTTACTAAAAAGACAACCTCTTGCCATAACAAAAGGAAGAGGTTCTGCATGTGGAAGACATAGAAGAATTGGAGGTGGGGAGACTGATTTGTCTTTTCAGAGAAGAGAGAGAAGCTACTCAATGACTGGTGGAAATGGAATTTACCAATTGAGAAACGAATGAATTGACTATCATAATGGGAAATTTAGGGTTGATAGAGATACATTAAATGTGACTAGTGGAGAAAGGAATGGACAGTGACCAAACCTAAGTAAAAGATAATTTTGTTCTAAGCTTTTGGCTTGTGTAAGAAAAGAGCAAGACAGAAATTCTGCTTTGCTGTCTTTGATTCTAGCTCCCACCTTCCTGCTTTCAACTTCAGGCTGAGGGGCTTTTTAATACTTAGAGTTCAATCTGCAGTATGTTGGATGTCTGACAACTTTTGGGGGCTGTGAAAGCTGTCAAAATAAATTGTCCTCATAATGTAAGAGGGAAGCCAAGCTCCACATCTTTCTGGATGCAGCGAATGTGCATAATCAGCTAGAAAAACAGCATTGTGCTTCAGCAGCCTACTGGATATATTGGTCAAGGGTGAATTTCCAAGGACATCCCTTTGGAATTTCTATACAATTCTTTAGGTTTTGAGAATAAGTCAGTTTCATTTTCCTGGGGCAATGCATTTGTAATGTATACATTGACATATGATAAAGGAATGACCATTGAAGGGGTAGTAATTTTTAGAATTATTACCTAAACTTTCGTCCTTATCTTAGGTCAGTCACCTTTAACATTTAAATGCTCACCTTTACCACAGAAGAGTTTAGCTGTTATCAATATCTTTCACTATTTAAATAGGTTTTATGGTGCATGGAATATTTAAATCTCCATTTTAGTTTTAAATTCTTGCACTCTGCTCATAAGTGTAAAATAAGCTAATGCGAATTTTGCTTGAAATACTAATTAATAATGAAATTTCTTCTCATTTTTGAAATGGTCCTATTGCACCATTTTGTTCATTTTTTCAATTATAATATTGGAGGGTAGGGGCAAAAGACCAGGTTTATGCTTTTTACTGATTTAATAATGTCACAACACGATATCCTACAACCTGAGAATGACTTAGACTTTTTATTCTATCAAATATTTTCCTTAGAAAATGCAATATCTCATTAAATGAAGTTTAAAAATAATGATGACATCAGTGCTTAATTCCACCACTCTTAGAAAACAATGCTCTTTTCCACATGCACTTTTTACATACATACATAAATAAAATTGCATAGTTGCTATCATAGTTTACAGAATGACATTTGTATTAAGCTATTTTCACTTAATATTATATCATAAAATTAGTTAGCCATTATCACTGATATTTTAAAGCTTGTCTAGTATTTTGTTATGTTGATACTTAATATTTTGTTATGTTTTTTAAAATTTGTATCAGTAAACCACTCTAAAAGTGGATTTGGCAAGTGGCTACAAACAAAGCAATTTATTTAGTTCTCAGTGCTGTGGTCAGCAATTTGAGCTGAGCTCAGCTGGGTAGTTCTGTTCTCAGCAGGGCTCTTTCACATGTCAGCAGTCAACTGCAGGTAGGGTAGATGACTTTGCTTTGGGGAGTTGGCTTGTTTTCAGCTAAAGTAACGGGAGTCCCTGGGCCGCAAGTTTTTCATTCTCCAGCAGGCTAACACTGGGCTGCCAGTGTTCCAGTGTTCCTAGTACAAACTGTTAGGCATTCTACTGGCCAAAGCAAAGCCTGATGCCGGTCCAGGTTCAAGAAGTGTGGAAGTACATTTCATTTCTTGATGTGAGAGCTGCAGTCACATTACAAAGGGCATGGCCTATGGTGAGGTGGTGAGGGTGTGTGGGATAAAAATTTATGGACACTTTACAATATTAAATATTTCTATTGCAATTAACATTGCAGTGAACTTTATTGTACTTATAGCTTTTGTTAATTTCTGCTGAATAATGTCAATAACTTAATCAAAATTATCAGGATAAATTCCTGGGGGTAGAGTTAGTAAATGATACATTAAAATATCATCAGGATAACATCAAATTAATGGAGGGTTTTAAGAGTCATTTTCATTGGTTTTAGCAACTCACTTTGTCTAACATCTCAGTCCTTCCACTCCCTTCCCATTTTACTCTTTCTCCAAAATGACTGTAGTAAATACTATTGTTTTGGAAACTTAGTAAATGCTCAATAATATTGGTTATTATTATTACTGTTACTGTATTTTGCTCTTTCCACCAGCCTTCCTGCAACAATACTACCTTCAATTGCTCTTTCTCTGTTCTAGGATCAGCCAATCATCACAGATCATTCATTTAAAATAGACTAATACATTGTTGTTTGATTAAATATAGATATAAACTTCAGCTGTTTACTATGTAATTGGGCTTTGTTAAATGCTATATATATATTAACTAAATTCTCCTGCAACCTATGAGCTAGGTATTTTATGATTCAATTTTATAGCTGAAAAACCTGAGACTTCATAGCTTATCCAAAGTCACACAGGATGCATATGGTGGAGCTGGGACTTGGATTATGTTTCTTTGAAACCAAAGCTTATAGTCTTAAATGCTCTGTGCTGGTTTTTACTCTTGATGATACATATTCATATACATATCCATTTATATTTAACACAGTGACTAGAAGCAGAGTAGATGCTAAATAAATGGTAGTTTAAAGACATGAAAAGTAATACAGGTTAATTAATACTGTCACATATTTGAACATTGCTGGGCTAGCTCTCATGGTGGAAAGGGGAAGGCTAGAAGAGTCACAGAGGAGCTGGACTCACCTTTGGAACAGGATAATTATAAAAGGGGTCAGACCAAACTTCTAAGAACCAAAAACCTTGCTAGCTAGGAGGCAGGCAAATAGCATCAGTAATGCCTTGGATAAAATGAAACAAGTCTACAATAATGAGATTGTGATTCAGGAACATAGCTCTGGTTACCAGTGGGGGGAGACTGACAAGGACAATGTTAGTGCACAATCCTGGGAGATCCTGATTACCTTTAGAGAACTTAGAAATGAGAGTCAAAGTGGATCTCAGCTATTGGGCCTAAAACATTGAGGTATAAGATCCGTGTTTCATGAATTAGAGGCAGAATATTAATATAAATTTTATTGAAATCTGAAACTCACAAGTGTTTAAACTGGGTACACTATTATTTTTTCCCATCGCAAATAAACACAATTAAAATCTTAGGTTTTTAAGGCTTATTTATATTGCCTTCCTTCTTCAATGTGTGTTTTAGCAGAAAAGAATAAATAGCAAAAAAAATTTTTGACAGTATTTTTGTTTTGGTTGACTCTATTTTACTGCTAAATAAGGAGCAAAATCACTAGAATGTCTATGTGCTGAAAAAAAAAAAGATGGGGGGATAGAGGGCACAGTGATCTAGTCAGTGAAATTAATTAAGAGTTGACTGTAGTAATAGCTACTTAGCAAGTCATTTGTTCTTTTCTTAAAATTCAAATTTTATGACTAAACCTCAAGAATTTGTTAATTAACATATCAAAAGAAGGTCCTGCTTTTCCTTTAGCTCTGAAAGTTTTAGTAATGTGGTTACAGTTTGTTCTTTAAGTCTTTCTGAAAAAGTTACTTAGCTTTAGAGAAATATGATTTAAAACATTTTTAATGTTTATAACTTTTTATTATAAAAATTTCCAAGCATATATCAGAGAGAAAATACTATAATAAACTCCTATAAACATGTAACCTGCCTTCAACAGTTATGAAAAAATGGCCAGTCCTGTTTTATCCCGGCTCTCATCTACTCCTCCTCCACTGTGTTATTCTTAAAGCAAATTCCAGGCATAATTTCATCCACAAATACTTCTCTAAAATTACTTTTGAACTTTTGAAAAACTTATTTACTGAGCTATTACAACTTTTTATATCATTTCTGATTCAGTGGCATTATAGATTACCTTGAATCATTTACTACTTTCTTTGATTTTCAGTTATGTAGCTGAACTAAGTTTTAAATGTATGAGCTTGTTCAATACTCCTTAGTCATGTGCTATAGTAATGTATTATATCCTTGTCATAAACTATGCAAAAACATTCTTATTGAATCAACTTCAGTGAATTAATATTGTTTGATTGTACTTATTTTTAAAATTTAGAGATGTGTAAAAAAGGGAGATTATGAGGATGAAATGTTTACTGATTTTTTGGGGG
Source organism: Pan paniscus (assembly GCF_029289425.2). Lineage (NCBI taxonomy): Eukaryota > Metazoa > Chordata > Mammalia > Primates > Hominidae > Pan > Pan paniscus. The sequence goes on along the minus strand of NC_073258.2, from coordinate 43,360,028 downwards.
AAAGTGCTATTAAATTTTACTTAAATTGCTATTTGTTTCTAAAAATTTTTAACCCAAATGATAATGTCTTTTGAGATTGAGCAGGTATACACTTGAACCAACTGAAGTCTTTAGGACATCCTTTGAAACAAATCTTAGATTAGTTATATATCAAGTAAGGTAGCTATATACTAATAGGCTGGCATATACATAAGAGGGAAGGTTTTGTTCTCTTTCCAGGGAATTCTTGTTTGCTTCATAGCATCAGCTGTCTGGAATTCTAGAATTTACTTGTTTTTGTTGTTGTTGTAGTAAATAAATAATAAATAACAGATTTTTAAAAAAAGATTTAAAGCCATTGAAAATTTTCTTGGAAATAGTTGATTTTATAGTATTCCAGTGCTGTCACAATGTAATACTGAAAACTGAAAATTTTCATTTCGTTCATTACAATTTTTTGATCCTCAAATATAAGGTCCTATATTGATAAATAATTGTTATATTTTCGAGAGTTCAGAAAAGACATATATACATTAGCAGTTTGTGAAGCTATTTTTATACTGATAAACTTTAATAACTGTTTGATTGCCTTAATAGAAAATGGGCTCTTTTAAACACTGATTATATTTAGATTCATCTAATGTTTAAATATTGTGTTCTCATGGTGCTTCTAATATTTATGTATTTTGGAGATATTGCATGTACCTTCTATTCTGTTAAAGAGATTGTTTTCTGCCACTTTATGTGTTTCCAACAGATAATCATGAAAGGATGTATGCAGAAATGTTAAAAAAAAAAACTCATGAAACAATAAGGTATAAATCGTAGTGCAATGGTCAGAATCCAGCATGGGACAGATGATTAAAGGGAGAGTAGTCTCAAGAAAACTTGGTGCTGATTTCAGTGGGCCAAAGGCTTGGGGAAGAGGCTCAGATTGCTTGGTAGAGAAGAAGCGTACAGCCAAGGTATCCCAGTCTGCTGGACAAGATTTTATTATATCTTCTTCACCCTCTAGCAACTAATCATTTCATCTTTAAACCTCCAACACATTTTAAAACAGGCAGAAAATTTTATTTTTTGTGAATTGCTGAGTGACTTTCAGAAATTTGGTCTCTGCCTGTGGTATAGTTTAGACAAAGCCATTATCCCTCCAAACTGTGTGGTAATGACAGAACACATGCTGCTTAATGTAAACTCACAGCCCGGTGCTGGGCAGACATGATTAAGCTGTCATCTTCCCCAACAGCATCAGCAGAAGAAAAATAAAGAAGTAAAATCATCTTATTCGTATTTATTAGGGGGCTTTGCAGTGGGTCTGTGCCCTCATGCAATTGACATTTTTGCTCATGTTTATGGCTGATGAGCAGTGGATCAATTTAAATTAATCCTTTGCTAGCCTAGAAAAAAAAATACTGACTTATAAAGTGGCATCATCTCCATGTCTCCTTCCTCTCTCTGTCTTAGCAAATATGTACATTCATTTATTCTGAAAGTTTAGCATGGTTAGATATTGTTTGCAAAATTTAAAATATCATAATATGTCTCAACCTATACACAAATAAAGACTTCAGAAAATGTACTTGTTTAGTTTTTAATTCTGTGTTTGTATCCTTTAACCCAATATACACTAATTCCTGCATGCACAGTCATACACACAAATTAATAAATGTACGCGTGCACACACACACACCTACTCATATATGTTTTTTGTTGTTTTCATCATTTGTTTTTCTACCACATTAGTGAAAATCAGAGCATTCAATGAGGAAAATCATGATCTTGGGTATAATGAATGTGCTCTGACTCTCTTTTTACTCAGATTTGAAAAATAAATCTGTACCTATGCATTAATTCTTAGGTATAATCCTTGAATAAAATGCTTTTCCAACATGTACATGTGAAGGTGTGCAAAAGTCAGAAAGGAGAGTACATGATTGAAATTATAAAATGACAGTGGGGTACCTATCAGTTCCAAGAAAAACAGAAGTGCATTTGTTTATAAAATTTTAAAGGAACAAGAAGAGGGCTTATTCTATGCCCATTGCCTTGATTCAAAGCCACTACTTCAACTCCCCTGATTCAATTTGGAATATAGTAAGATTGACAGAGAAAGAGATTAAAGATCTGTAACCTTCCTGCAAACAACCCCATGCTGCCTTGCCAACCTAATAGACAGCATCTAAGACAGGGGAAGAACACAGTCTCCTAGTTCATTGAATTCTGAGCTTTCCTATCTTGGGCTGTCAAGGAGATGCCAATTTCTGCCGAAGTGTCTGCTCTCCAGGAGATGCTGAGATTAGAAACTGGCCAGAAAGGTTTTACTTGTTTTTGTCATTGAGCAATCAGTGTCAGGATGTGAGGAACTTACCTCATTGGATGTAGAGGTGACATCTTGATACGTTAGCTTGCTGAAGAGTTGGCAGGACCATGACAGCTTCTGGCTGTTGGCATCCTGGATTCATTTACTTCCCAAACTGTTAATGTAGCAAATTAACCTTGTCTGATGAACTTCTGCTACATTTTCAAGGGTCATTGGATATAGACAGAGATAATAAGCAAAGTATTTCTAATACTTTTTACATCCTCTCTCACTCGTCATCTCTTAACTTGCTTGTTGCCTAACCTCTTCTGCTAGATCTTTCTATGAAAAAAATATATATTTTCTCTAATCTCTGATAGAAAATACTGAATCTGGGTATATTTCTATTACCTATGATAGTCAGAACTTTTTTCTATAAGGTTAATCATGATGGACAATCTCCATGAGGATATTGATGAGCTAGTTGGTACCACCACCAGATATGTAAAATCTAGACAGGGAAAGGTTACTTTTACTTGTGCTTCTAAATTAAGGTTTTTGTCAGTGTCACAGGTGCTCTGTGGCCACTGCAAATTCCTACGTTCCAACCACAGCAGAGCAACCTGTCTGTAATTTCATGTTTCAAAGTGCTAAGGAGAAAAATAGAGACCCTGGACTTTCATGTCTTTGCCTCCATTTTAACTACTGAGATGAAGGCATGCATTTGTATCACCACCTTTTTTCCTCGTCTTTGCCAAATACTGAAAAACAAATTGTATTTTCATAGAATAAATTAAAATCTGGAGGAGATTTAATAGTTTAATATACTTTATCTACAGGAAGTGGAAGTACAGAGCGGTGGTTATGAATTCAAAGCTATGTTCACAGAAAATAAGATTGATTCTGTCCCTGGGCCAGGAACACTGCTGCCTGTGTCTGCCTTTTGTATGTCACTGGGCTCTCACAACAACTTTATGAGACAGGTAATGATGAGCTTCATTACTTACAGCTGCAAAGAGGCAGCATCAAGAAGTTGTAAAGAGTATGTAAGGGCTTTGGAAACAGCTTCCCTTTTCAAATTGTGACAATGTCTCTTACTCATTGTGCAACTTTGGATAAGGCATAAATTCTCAACCCTTTAATTTCTTCATTTATAGAATGCCGATAATAATAATGCCTTTCTCATCTATTAGTGGCTTACATGAGTTAAAACATCAATCTATGAGTATAATGCCCAGCACAGTGCTTCTCCAAAGTAGTCTCCAGCCCTTCAGCATCTGCATCTCTGAGAACATCCTAGAAATGCAAATTCTTGGGTTACAACTCAGACATATTGAATCAGAAATTCTGGGGGTGAACTTCATTAATATATGTGTTAACAAGATCTCCAGGTTACTCGGATGCTTGCTTACAGCTTAGAACCACTGGAATAGAACAAATAAATACTTTAAAAATGCTGAATTTGAAAAAAGTGCTCCTTAAAAAAACACCCAGTTGTGACTTTGTGTATTCAGTGTTGAACCCTTCCCAATATTTGTATTAATATCACGTGACTGAAGAGTCAAGAAGAGATAAAATATTGACTTTCAACCCTATGAAAATATATCTTTGAAATTGGTTAATAAAACTTGCAAAACATAAAAATAAAAGGTTTTCAGCACAATATTATTCATGTGGAAGACAAGGTACTCACCACCACATGTGGAATAATTTAATTGCTTCATGTATGCCTGCGATGGTAAACACTACTTAACATTTAGCTTGACATCTAGGAGTACAGTTTAGAAGTCATTTCTAATATTTATTATCTCAGTGATGTTGAATAAGTTATTTACATTCTCTTTGTCTTAGTTTACTCATTTTTAAGATGGGAACAAAAAGAATATATAAATCTATAGTGAGAATTAAAAATGTGATTAATGTAAAGTGAAAATGGCTGGTTTTAAGTAAATATTAGCTATTATTAAGCTTGCACTTTGCATTCTGTATTAAGTCATTAAATCATCTCAATAGCCACATGTAGTAAATAATATTATGTCTTTATATCATTGATGGGAATTCTGAGGATCATAGAGATTAAAGAATAAGCCGTAAGTCACCCAGTTGTGTACTAGAGCCAGGATTGAAGCCAGAAAGTCTAATTCCAAATCTATCCACTTAAATATAGATAAGCAGAGTAGTTGTAGATATTTCTGACTTCCCATGGAGCAATAAAATAGTGGGTTGAGGAAAAACCTCAGGAAGATAAACTGTGAGGTATTAACCAGGAATTTCCCCATAAAGAGGTTGGTGTTGCATTTTGTCTTCGGTACACGCTGTTGTAGAGGAAAAATTATAAAGACCTTTGTCTCAAGAAATGATCTCGAAGAAAAAGCAATACTACAAGACAAAAACACCCAAACACCTTAAAGTTGAGGAAAGTATTCCCTTCCTTTCCTTGATGCTCTTAAAGAGATTAATCAAAGGGTTACTTTGAGTTAGGTCTAGGAGAAGAATTTCAATGGGAAGAAATGGTGTTGTAGGATGGGTTTGATGAGCTGTCTGATTCCTTTCACAAAATTCCTTGGACTCATTTTTAGAATCTGTAAAATGTAAATGTAAAACTAGATGATAAATAAATTATCTTCTAGTTCCATTACGCACTTTTTAGATATTGTTTTTAATTATCAGCAAAAGAGAAAACATAAAAGATATTTAGAGACGGTAAAGAAGGAGACTTTCCAAAATTTAAAGGTTGTCATTTCATTGAATCTTAGCTCAAAGCCCTTGAGGGCTCTGGGGCCAAAGCAATGTAAGTTTTCTTCTAGTTTTATATCTGGCTTTGTTTCTGATTCTAAATAAAGCCTTTATTGTCTTTCTATAACAGTATATTTAAACCATCTCCATCATGACAATTTCTTCAAATTCATAGGTATATCAACTGCTTGATTTGTGATTTTATAGGGTTGCTTTAAAAGACAAACAGTGAAGGCATGAGAGCTGTCTTTTAGCAATTGAAATCCATCAGTAATTCTTTTCCACTCTGAATCTCAATCTCACCTTTCCTAACATAATCAATTTTCTCCAATTATATAGTAGAAAAGTACAGGGTAACTAAATGACTGGAAGAACTTTATTTTTTTCTGGGATTGGAAAGGGATAAAGGGATGAAGATGGGAGAGAAAATACAAGGAAATATATCAGTTAGATCAGTTAAAAACATTAAGTAATTTATATTATCAGAAACTAATACAATTATCTATATAGAATGGAAAATGTCACATCAAAAAATAATATCAAAAAAGGACTTTGAGACCCAGCTCCTGTTTATAATGCTCACCAATGTGTTCTGAATTTGCAACTGTGGGAATGAACGTGGATGTGCTGATTTTGCCTAGCAACTCTTCATGCAATTAATATTAGACACCAAACAAATACATTTTCTAATTCTTGGTAGGTTGTTAATTTTTATCGAAGTCAGTCAAGATAATAATTTCAGTCATCATAGCATACAAGAAAGGTTTACTTCACTTCTAAAATATATGTTTCCAGTGGAAATAATTAGAATCTTTTAGAATGGGGACTATTTGTCAAGGGTCGATAATTTAAACAAAATGTGAAGCTTTCAGAATTAGCAAAATACTATTGGTTTCATCAAGATGACATTTTTTATTACCTTCAGCTTCATACAATATACAAATTAATGGAAATAATATATTTGACAAGTAGATATCCTAATGAATTTGCGATCTGGGCCTTTCTTAAAGAGTAGTTATAGGTTTGGTTGAAGTTCCACAAAATATAGACTCTTTGGGGAAGAATGAACAAAAATAAGTGCCTCTCTCCCTTTATGTGAGTTAATATATCTTAAAGACAGAATTTGAATTATAATCAAGTAGGGAAGCTTAGTTTGTAAATTAAAATGTATTACTAACCTTATCTTAAGCACAAATCGTGGTAAGGCTCTAAATGAGAGAATGGATTATATAAAGAAAAGATTAAGCAAGTACTGCAGATACTACATGACAAGTGAAAATGGGGGTGTGGACATCTGCCTGCATGTATGCTCTGATGGTTATTACATAGCTTAAAGGCTAAGGGAAGGGGAAGGGGAAAAAGACTAGGGGAATTAGAACATAATATAATGATACAATATTTGTTCTACTTGATAAGAATCACTTGTAACCAGCCCTTTAGTGCTTATCAGGAAATGTTTTATTAACATGTTATGTTGAGCATTTGCCCTGAAATTATGTTTGCATTCTTAGTTGGTTTAGAGAGCACTCTCCTCTCTCCTCTCTCCTCTCCCCTCTCCCCTCTCCCCTCTCCCCTCTCCCTTCTCTTCTCTTTTCTTTTCTTTGAGATGGACTCTCGCTCTATCACCCAGGCTGGAGTGCAATGGTGCAATCTCGGCTCACAGCAAACTCCGCCTCCCATTTTCAAGTGATTCTCCTGTCTCAGCCTTCTGAGTAGCTGGGAATACAGGTGCCATCAACACACATGGCTAATTTTTGTATTTTCAATAGATGTGGGGCTTCACCATGTTGGCCAGGCTGGTCTCAAACTCCTGACCTCAGCTGATCTGCCTGCTTCGGCCTATCAAAGTGCTGGGATTACAGTTGTGAGCCACCACACCCAGTCACTTTTTTATTTTTCATCTCATAAATGTAAACTTATGTTTCTTAGTGACATAATAAAATCTTCTCATTTAAATAATCTTCAAATTAATTGGTTTGATATATTTTGTTATTCTCTTTCTTGTTTCTGCTTCATTTTTATTTTTATTCTTTGTTTCTATTTTAGAAATACAACATAAATACTCCTTAAAGGTCATAAATGAGAGATATTTCACTTGCTATGAAAAATTATATTTCAGGATATATTATTATAGCTACATGTTTTATCATGTTTTAGATCGATATCTACATGTATCTCTAATACAGTATTGTTTTACAGTTGTTTAATAAAAAGATCAATAGCAAAACTGTTCAAATGTTTGTATCATAAGCTGCCAACTAAGTAACTGCATTAGAAGGTGTTTATTAATATAGGCTGAACATCACAAATCAGAACATCTAAAATCCAAATGCTCCAGAATTTAAAACTTTTTTGAGTGCCAACATGGCACTCAAAGGAAATGCTCATTGGAGCATTTTGAATTTTGGGTTTTTGAATTTGGGGATGCTCAACTGGTAAGTATCATGCACACATTCCAAAATTCAAAAAAAATAATCAAAACCTAAAACGCTTCTGGTCTCAAGTATTTAATTTTTTTTTAAAGATGAGGTTTCACTCTCTCACCCAAGCTAGAGTACATGGTGCAATCACAGCTCACTGCATTCTCAAACTCCTAGACTCAAGGGATCCTCCTGCCCCACCCTCCCAAGTAGCTGGGACTACAGAACACCACCATGTCTATTTTTCCTTTAATTTTTTTGTAGAAGTAGGGTCTCGTCATCTTGCTCAGGCTGTTCTCAATCTCCTGGGCTCAAGTGATCCTCCCACCTTCACCTCCCAAAATGAGTTGCTGTACCCCGCCAACCATTTTGGATAAGGGTACTCACTCTGTACTGTAAGGATACTCAACCCGTACTATTCTCTGATGTATCAAATATTTACACTTCAGAAATATGAGAAAGATGATGAAAAAGGAAGCTCATGAGCCAAATAACTACTGAAAGCATAAGCAGTATGCCCTACATAATGAATGGGTTTTGGTGTGATATGGTATGTGACAACATAGACTTATGAATTACATAGTCCTAGATATTACCTGTTACTTGTTAGGTGACAGTGAGTAATTTTTCCACATTCATAAGCTTCTGAGTTTTTTTTTTTTTCATAGATAAATTCTTAGAAGGGTTTGATGATCAAAGTAGACAATGCATGTAAAATGCTTAGCACAGTGCCTCATGTCAAATAGACACTAAATAATACATCTAGCCATTAGCATAGTTAACCATCACAACTTTACTTGCTGCATTGCTGCCTCTGCTATACCCCATTTCTCATCTCCACTTTTCTACACACACACACACACACACACACACACACAAATGCGCAGACAGATAATACAAGTCATGGAAAGAATATAATAAAGGTAAAGTATTATAAAAAAAGGAGAGAAAGTCCTGTACTAAGAACTCAGGGACCTAAGTTGATACTTAGTTCTGTCACTGACTTATTACAGTACATTGAATAAGAAACTTAACCTCTCCATTCCTGTTTCCATGCAGTTAAGATGGTAACTTTGGGCTAAATGTGTTTTTTGATTGAATGGATCAAGAAAAAAAGGATGAAATGACACATTACACCTGAGTAGGTACAAAAAAGGCAAGAGACTGTAATGATTCTTTTATTTAGTACTTGATAAAAAGAGAGAGAAATATCTTGGTATTATTGTTATATCATGTTTAGAAAAGTCCTTTATTATTTTATTATAATAAAATGCATATCATATATGCATTCCCTTCCTTTATACAGTCCTCTGTATTATTGTTTGATGTTGGATGAACTGCTTCTGCAGAAGTCTCTTTCCACTGGGAAGCTGGTTCTCTGTAAATTTCCAACACAATCTCTCCAATTGTACATCAAAGTTGTAGTTGCTTCTCAGTCTGATGCCACTGCATTTACCTGGATAGCACTTGTTTCTCCTTTCTTCATCATGACAAATAAAGCTCTTGAGTATCTGTGTCTTCACCATATCTAGTTCCTATTGCCTTTCTTTGACTTAGCACATCTTATTGTATAGATTTTAATTCAATAAATATTTCTTGAAAAACTACCTGTGCTAATCACTGAGGAGAGACACAAAAATTAATGAGATGAACTACTTTGCTCTTGGAGAGCTTATAGACTAAAGAGCAGACCAGAAGATAAACAGATATATTAATATAATAGATTATGTGCGTAGTGATGTATATATAAGATGCAATTGGAACTTCGAAGCAGGGCGTGACTTTGATGTGCAGTAGAATTTTTTTGGATGGGATGATGCTTAGACTGCATTCAGAATAATGCATAGAAGTTTTTCAAGGAAAGATTTATGGGAAATATTTTCCAAGCAAGCTGATCATCAAGACTGAAGTCAAAAGGGACCACGGTGTGTAGAAAACCAAAACCAATATATGGGGGAAAATTAAGAATAAGTTGGGGTGGAGGAGCCAAGATGGCCGAATAGGAACAGCTCCGGTCTACAGCTCCCAGCGTGAGCGACGCAGAAGACGGTGATTTCTGCATTTCCATCTGAGGTACCGGGTTCATCTCACTAGGGAGTGCCAGACAGTGGGCGCAGGCCAGTGGGTGCACGCACCGTGCGCGAGCCGAAGCAGGGCGAGGCATTGCCTCACCTGGGAAGCGCAAGGGGTCAGGGAGTTCCCTTTCCGAGTCAAAGAAAGGGGTGACGGACGCACCTGGAAAACTCGGGTCACTCCCACCCGAATATTGCGCGTTTCAGACCGGCTTAAAAAATGGCGCACCACGAGACTATATCCCACACCTGGCTCGGAGGGTCCTACGCCCTCGGAATCTCGCTGATTGCTAGCACAGCAGTCTGAGATCAAACTGCAAGGCGGCAGCGAGGCTGGGGGAGGGGCGCCCGCCATTGCCCTGGCTTGCTTAGGTAAACAAAGCAGCCGGGAAGCTCGAACTGGGTGGAGCCCACCACAGCTCAAGGAGGCCTGCCTGCCTCTGTAGGCTCCACCTCTGGGGGCAGGGCACAGACAAACAAAAAGACAGCAGTAACCTCTGCAGACTTAAATGTCCCTGTCTGACAGCTTTGAAGAGAGCAGTGGTTCTCCCAGCACGCAGCTGGAGATCTGAGAACGGGCAGACTGCCTCCTCAAGTGGGTCCCTGACCCCTGACCCCCGAGCAGCCTAACTGGGAGGCACCCCCCAGCAGGGGCACACTGACACCTCACATGGCAGGGTATTCCAACAGACCTGCAGCTGAGGGTCCTGTCTGTTAGAAGGAAAACTAACAAACAGAAAGGACATCCACACCGAAAACCCATCTGTACATCACCATCATCAAAGACCAAAAGTAGATAAAACCACAAAGATGGGGAAAAAACAGAACAGAAAAACAGGAAACTCTAAAATGCAGAGCGCCTCTCCTCCTCCAAAGGAACGCAGTTCCTCACCAGCAACGGAACAAAGCTGGATGGAGAATGATTTTGACGAGCTGAGAGAAGAAGGCTTCAGACGATCAAATTACTCTGAGCTACGGGAGGACATTCAAACCAAAGGCAAAGAAGTTGAAAACTTTGAAAAAAATTTAGAAGAATGTATAACTAGAATAACCAATACAGAGAAGTGCTTAAAGGAGCTGATGGAGCTGAAAACCAAGGCTCGAGAACTACGTGAAGAATGCAGAAGCCTCAGGAGCCGATGCGATCAACTGGAAGAAAGGGTATCAGCAATGGAAGATGAAATGAATGAAACTAAGCGAGAAGGGAAGTCTAGAGAAAAAAGAATAAAAAGAAATGAGCAAAGCCTCCAAGAAATATGGGACTATGTGAAAAGACCAAATCTACGTCTGATTGGTGTACCTGAAAGTGATGCGGAGAATGAAACCAAGTTGGAAAACACTCTGCAGGATATTATCCAGGAGAACTTCCCCAATCTAGCAAGGCAGGCCAACGTTCAGATTCAGGAAATACAGAGAACGCCACAAAGATACTCCTCGAGAAGAGCAACTCCAAGACACATAATTGTCAGATTCACCAAAGTTGAAATGAAGGAAAAAATGTTAAGGGCAGCCAGACAGAAAGGTCGGGTTACCCTCAAAGGGAAGCCCATCAGACTAACAGCGGATCTCTCGGCAGAAACCCTACAAGCCAGAAGAGAGTGGGGGCCAATATTCAACATTCTTAAAGAAAAGAATTTTCAACCCACAATTTCATATCCAGCCAAACTAAGCTTCATAAGTGAAGGAGAAATAAAATACTTTACAGACAAGCAAATGCTGACCGATTTTGTCACCACCAGGCCTGCCCTAAAAGAGCTCCTGAAGGAAGCGCTAAACATGGAAAGGAACAACCGGTACCAGCCACTGCAAAATCATGCCAAAATGTAAAGACCATCAAGACTAGGAAGAAACTGCATCAACTAACGAGCAAAATAACCAGCTAACATCATAATGACAGGATCAAATTCACACATAACAATATTAACTTTAAATGTAAATGGACTAAATTCTCCAATTAAAAGACACAGACTGGCAAGTTGGATAAAGAGTCAAGACCCATCAGTGTGCTGTATTCAGGAAACCCATCTCACGTGCAGAGACACACATAGGCTCAAAATAAAAGGATGGAGGAAGATCTACCAAGCCAATGGAAAACAAAAAAAGGCAGGGGTTGCAATCCTAGTCTCTGATAAAACAGACTTTAAACCAACAAAGATCAAAAGAGACAAAGAAGGCCACTACATAATGGTAAAGGGATCAATTCAACAAGAGGAGCTAACTATCCTAAATATTTATGCACCCAATACAGGAGCACCCAGATTCATAAAGCAAGTCCTGAGTGACCTACAAAGAGACTTAGACTCCCACACATTAATAATGGGAGACTTTAACACCCCACTGTCAACATTAGACAGATCAACGAGACAGAAAGTCAACAGGGATACCCAGGAATTGAACTCAGCTCTGCACCAAGCGGACCTAATAGACATCTACAGAACTCTCCACCCCAAATCAACAGAATATACATTTTTTTCAGCACCACACCACACCTATTCCAAAATTGACCACATACTTGGAAGTAAAGCTCTCCTCAGCAAATGTAAAAGAACAGAAATTATAACAAACTATCTCTCAGACCACAGTGCAATCAAACTAGAACTCAGGATTAAGAATCTCACTCAAAGCCGCTCAACTACATGGAAACTGAACAACCTGCTCCTGAATGACTGCTGGGTACATAACGAAATGAAGGCAGAAATAAAGATGTTCTTTGAAACCAACGAGAACAAAGACACAGCATACCAGAATCTCTGGGACGCATTCAAAGCAGTGTGCAGAGGGAAATTTATAGCACTAAATGCCCACAAGAGAAAGCAGGAAAGATCCAAAATTGACACCCTAACATCACAATTAAAAGAACTAGAAAAGCAAGAGCAAACACATTCAAAAGCTAGCAGAAGGCAAGAAATAACTAAAATCAGAGCAGAACTGAAGGAAATAGAGACACAAAAAACCCTTCAAAAAATTAATGAATCCAGGAGCTGGTTTTTTGAAAGGATCAACAAAATTGATAGACCACTAGCAAGACTAATAAAGAAAAAAAGAGAGAAGAATCAAATAGACGCAATAAAAAATGATAAAGGGGATATCACCACCGATCCCACAGAAATACAAACTACCATCAGAGAATACTACAAACACCTCTACGCAAATAAACTAGAAAATCTAGAAGAAATGGATACATTCCTCGACACATACACTCTCCCAAGACTAAACCAGGAAGAAGTTGAATCTCTGAATAGACCAATAACAGGAGCTGAAATTGTGGCAATAATCAATAGTTTACCAACCAAAAAGAGTCCAGGACCAGATGGATTCACAGCCGAATTCTACCAGAGGTACAAGGAGGAAATGGTACCATTCCTTCTGAAACTATTCCAATCAATAGAAAAAGAGGGAATCCTCCCTAACTCATTTTATGAGGCCAGCATCATTCTGATACCAAAGCCTGGCAGAGACACAACCAAAAAAGAGAATTTTAGACCAATATCCTTGATGAACATTGATGCAAAAATCCTCAATAAAATACTGGCAAACCGAATCCAGCAGCACATCAAAAAGCTTATCCACCATGATCAAGTGGGCTTCATCCCTGGGATGCAAGGCTGGTTTAACATACGCAAATCAATAAATGTAATCCAGCATAGAAACAGAGCCAAAGACAAAAACCACAGGATTATCTCAATAGATGCAGAAAAAGCCTTTGACAAAATTCAACAACCCTTCATGCTAAAAACTCTCAATAAATTAGGTATTGATGGGACATATTTCAAAATAATAAGAGCTATCTATGACAAACCCACAGCCAATATCATACTGAATGGGCAAAAACTGGAAGCATTCCCTTTGAAAACTGGCACAAGACAGGGATGCCCTCTCTCACCGCTCCTATTCAACATAGTGTTGGAAGTTCTGGCCAGGGCAATCAGGCAGGAGAAGGAAATAAAGGGTATTCAATTAGGAAAAGAGGAAGTCAAATTGTCCCTGTTTGCAGACGACATGATTGTTTATCTAGAAAACCCCATCGTCTCAGCCCAAAATCTCCTTAAGCTGATAAGAAACTTCAGCAAAGTCTCAGGATACAAAATCAATGTACAAAAATCACAAGCATTCTTATACACCAACAACAGACAAACAGAGAGCCAAATCATGAGTGAACTCCCATTCACAATCGCTTCAAAGAGAATAAAATACCTAGGAATCCAACTTACAAGGGATGTGAAGCACCTCTTCAAGGAGAACTACAAACCACTGCTCAAGGAAATAAAAGAGGATACAAACAAATGGAAGGACATTCCTTGCTCATGGGTAGGAAGAATCAATATCGTGAAAATGGCCATACTGCCCAAGGTAATTTACAGATTCAATGCCATCCCCATCAAGCTACCAATGACTTTCTTCACAGAATTGGAAAAAACTACTTTAAAGTTCATATGGAACCAAAAGAGAGCCCGCATCGCCAAGTCAATCCTAAGCCAAAAGAACAAAGCTGGAGGCATCACACTACCTGACTTCAAACTATACTACAAGGCTACAGTAACCAAAACAGCATGGTACTGGTACCAAAACAGAAATATAGATCAATGGAACAGAACAGAGCCCTCAGAAATAACGCCGCTTACCTACAACTATCTGATCTTTGACAAACCTGAGAAAAACAAGCAATGGGGAAAGGATTCCCTATTTAATAAATGGTGCTGGGAAAACTGGCTAGCCATATGTAGAAAGCTGAAACTGGATCCCTTCCTTACACCTTATACAAAAATCAATTCAAGATGGATTAAAGATTTAAACATTAGACCTAAAACCATAAAAACCCTAGAAGAAAACCTAGGCATTACCATTCAGGACATAGGCGTGGGCAAGGACTTCATGTCCAAAACCCCAAAAGCAATGGCAACAAAAGCCAAAATTGACAAATGGGATCTAATTAAACTAAAGAGCTTCTGCACAGCAAAAGAAACTACCATCAGAGTGAATAGGCAACCTACAACATGGGAGAAAATTTTCGCAACCTACTCATCTGACAAAGGGCTAATATCCAGAATCTACAGTGAACTCAAACAAATTTACAAGAAAAAAACAAACAACCCCATCAAAAAGTGGGCGAAGGACATGAACAGGCACTTCTCAAAAGAAGACATTTATGCAGCCAAAAAACACATGAAAAAATGCTCATCATCACTGGCCATCAGAGAAATGCAAATCAAAACCACTATGAGATATCATCTCACACCAGTTAGAATGGCAATCATTCAAAAGTCAGGAAACAACAGGTGCTGGAGAGGATGTGGAGAAATAGGAACACTTTTACACTGTTGGTGGGACTGTAAACTAGTTCAACCATTGTGGAAGTCAGTGTGGCGATTCCTCAGGGATCTAGAACTAGAAATACCATTTGACCCAGCCATCCCATTACTGGGTATATACCCAAATGACTATAAATCATGCTGCTATAAAGACACATGCACACGTATGTTTATTGCGGCATTATTCACAATAGCAAAGACTTGGAACCAACCCAAATGTCCAACAATGATAGACTGGATTAAGAAAATGTGGCACATATACACCATGGAATACTATGCAGCCATAAAAAATGATGAGTTCATATCCTTTGTAGGGACATGGATGAAATTGGAAACCATCATTCTCAGTAAACTATCGCAAGAACAAAAAACCAAACACCGCATATTCTCACTCATAGGTGGGAATTGAACAATGAGATCACATGGACACAGGAAGGGGAATATCATACTCTGGGGACTGTGGTGGGGAGGGGGGAGGGGGGAGGGATAGCATTGGGAGATATACCTAATGCTAGATGACGAGTTAGTGGGTGCAGCGCACCAGCATGGCACATGTGTACATATGTAACTAACCTGCACAATGTGCACATGTACCCTAAAACTTAAAGTATAAAAAAAAAAAAAAAAAGAATAAGTTGGGGCAATGAAGATCAGATAATGTAGGGTGCTTAATTCTATTTCTTAATAATTTTATTGCAATATAATTTACATACAATAAACCCACTTATTTTAAGTGTGTGGTTCAATGATTTTTAGTAAATTTACAGTGATATGTCCATCGCCCAATTTTTTTTTTAACATTTCTTAACAACAAATAGGAACCTTTTACCCATTTGCAGTCACTGCCAATCCCCATTTCCAGCTCTAGGCAACCAATAGTCTATTTTCTGTCTTTACAGATTCTCCATTTCTGGACATTTTGTGTAAATGAAATTATATAATTTGTGACCTTTTTACACATAGCATGTTTTTGAGATATATTGATTTCATAACAGAAATCAGTACTTTATTCCTGACAAATATTATTCTGTTGTATGGATACATAATATTTTCATATGTTTAACAGTTTATCTATATTTTGATTGTTTTCACTTTTTAGCTATTATAAATACTGTTGCCACGAACATTTATATACAAGTCTTTGTGTGGACATGTTTTCATTTCTTTCAAGTAAACACCTAGGAGCAGAACTGCTGGGTCATATGTTCACTCCACATTTAGCATTTTAAGAAACTGATGAACTGTTTGCCAATGTGATTGTATGATCTTATTTTCCCACCTGCAGTGTAAAAGGGTTTCAATTTATCCACATTCTCGAAAACACTAGTTATTATCTCTCTTTTCCATTATAGCCATCTTAGTGGGTATAAATTTTGAATCTTATTATAATTTTAATTAGCATTCCTTGATACTGTAGTGATATTGAGAATATGGTTATGTTCTTACTGACCATTTGTATTTATTCTTTGGTGAAATACATATTCAAATCTGTTGCTCATTTTTAATTGGCTTCTTTATTTGACTTTAATTGACTTCTTATTGAGTTGTAATGGTTATTTATGTTTTTTGGATAAAAGTATCTTATTGGATATAAGTTTGAATATATTTTCACCTGTTGCCAACCTTTCATTTTCTTAACTATATCTTTTGAGAAGCAAAAGTTATTAATCGTGATAATACCCAATTTATCCAGTTTTTCTCATATTTTATGTGCTCATGTGTTGTATCTAAGAAATATTTGCCTAACTCAAAGGAACAAAGATTTGATCCTATATTTTCTTCTAATATGCTTAGTTCTATCATCTATTATGATTTAATGTTTATATATAGTTTGAAGTAGGGGTCTACCTTCATCATCGGAATATGCATATTGAATTGTACCAGCACCATTTGCGGTAATTGTTATCCTTTCACTATTAAATTGCCTTAGCACCTTTCTCAAAAATCAATTGACCATAAATGTTAAGATTCATTTCTGAGTTCTTAATTCTTTGCCATGGATCTATGTCTATTATTATGCAAACACCATACTCTCTTGATTCCTATAGCTTTGTAATACATTTTGAAACTGAGAAGTGTAAGTCCTACAACTTTGCTCTTCCTTTTAAATATTATGCTGGCATTTTCTGCTGTTTTAAGGAGCATTGCCTATCCCTTGGGCAATGGAAGGCCACTGTTTATGCACTTATCATCTTGCACAGACTATAAACGTCTTCAGTGAGGAAAGTCTGTCCTACTCATTTCTATGTCTATACCAGTTGGTATGTTGCACAGCCTCAGAATATGTTTGTTGAAGATGTAATATTCTTCAACAGACACATTATGAAGAATGACATTATGACTACTCAGTGTATTATAATATCAATCCATATATGCTGATGAGATTTGGTAGGCTGCATTAGAAAGAGCACTGGATTGATTGAGGGGAAATGCTAATTTCAGTCCCTATCTGTGATGCATTAGTATTTGACCTTGACAAAGTATGGAACTACTCTGAACAACAATTTCCACATTTTCAAAGATGAGGTTAGTGCTAATTTTTTTAAGGTATCTTCTGAATTAAGATATCATTACCAATATTGGGAAAAATAATATTTTACTTATCAATTGCTGTGTGACAGGCCATATAATAAACAAAAAGAAAATAAATATAAGGAACAGGCCATGTTGTCACAGAATTTGTAATTCAGATCAGATGGTAGAGTATACATATTTATAATAATGCTTTTTTTAAAAAATAAACATTATTATGTTAGAATAGTATATCTTCTTTTCTTTTTTATTTTACCTTTGATAGAGATGGTTTCCTTTTGAACTGACATTCAGTTATTGAATATAATTCTGCAGATTTCCAGTTATATTTGGCAAGTCATCAGCACCTTCATTTTCACATACTTAAAAAAGTATTATTATTCAAGCTTTACACATCAAGCATAGAGATTTATGTACATTAGCATTCTTTGTTCCTATGCCTTAACTTATGTGGCAGAAATATTATCTCACATGCCATATTTGGGATTTTGGAAATGAGCACAGCGTTGTTTAAATCCAGTGAGCGCACTTCCTCTGCCCTTTGGTCAGAAATGTATGCAATCTAAAAATGTGAGAGGAAGAGAGAAATGAGTTGAATAACCCAAATATAGTAGCTTATTTCAGAGATCATTTACTATTACAGCAACCAAAGCAACCACTTCTCAAAAATCCAAAGTAGATAGCTCTACTTTCTCATGGTTTACGTGATGATTTTTCTATAAGTATGAAAGTCATATTTTAGCCAGAAGGTCCTGTGGTTTTTATTGGAGAGAATATATTTCAATACGAATTCATGGATGACATCAATAATTTGTTACTTCTTAATAATTTTGGAAAACACACCTCAGTGGAAACTACTTAATTTTTTTCTTTCAAAAAATTATTTATCTGTGTAAGTTAAGCCACCAGACAAGAGTACTAGAGAGTGTAATTGACTAGAAATGCAGGTTATACTGATGAATCAATTGGTATTACCCATGAAAGGTAAAATGCAATAAGTGGAATAAACATTTTTTATTCAAGCATTTTTAGACTCAGCTTTAATGACGATAACGTTAAGTTTCTTCTTCATTCCATAAGCAAGTGTGCAGAGTAATATTAAAATTACTTTTTTTAACTTTTATTTTAGGTTCAGGGGTACATGTACGGGTTTGTTATATAGGAAAACTCATGTCACGGGGGTTTGTTGTACAGATTATTTCATCACCAAGTAACTGAGCCAATAGTTATTTTTTTCTGTTCTTCTTTCTTCTCCTACTCTTTACCCTCAAGTAGGCCCCAGTGCCTGTTGCTTTCCTCTTTGTGTCGTTGTGTTCTTATCATTTAGCTCCCACTTATAAGTGAGAAAATGAACTATTTGTTTTTCTGTTTCTGTGTTAGTTTGCTGAGTATGATGGCCTCCAGTTTCATCCATGTTCCTGCAAAGGTAAGGCTCTCTTTTTTTATGGCTGTGATGTATATGTACCACATTTTCTTTTCCAGTCTACCACTAATGGACATTTAGGTTGATTCCATGTATTTGCTGCTGTGAATAGTGCTGCAGTGAACATATGTGTGCATGTGTCTTCATGGTAAAAGGATTTATATTCCTTTGGGTATATACCCAGTAATGGGATCGCTGGGTGGAATAGTAGTTCTGTTTTTACCTCTTTGAGGAATCACCACACTGCTTACCACAATGGTTGAACAAATTTGCACTCCCACCAACAGTGTATAAGCATTCCCTTTTCTCTGCAACCTCACCACCATCTGTTATTTGTTGACTTTTTAATAACAGCCATTCTCCCTGGTGTGAGCTGGTATCTCATTGTGGTTTCGATTGCCTTTCTCTTATGATCAGTGATACTGAGCTTTTTTTCATATGCTTGTTGCCCACATGTATATCTCCTTTTGAGAAGTATCTGCTCATATTCTTTGTCCACTTTTAAATGTTTTTTTTTCTTGTAAATTTAACTTCCTTATAGATGCTGGACTTTGCTACATATTAGACCTTTGTCAGATGCGATAGGAATATTTTCTTCTACTCTGTAGGTGGCCTATTTACTCTGTTGGTAGTTTATTTTGCTGTGCAGAAGCTCTTAAGTTTTATTAGATCCTATTTGTCAATTTTTGCTTTTGTTGCAATTGCTTTTGGCACTTTCTCATGAAATCTTTGCCAGTTCCTCTGTCCAGAATGATATTGCCCAGGTTGTCTTCCAGGGTTTTTATGGTTTTAGGTGTTATATTTAAGTCTTTAATCCATCTTGAGTTGACTTTTGTATATGGCTAGACAGCTATCTCAGCACGATTTATTTAATAAGGAGTCCTTTTTCCATTGCTTGTTTCTGTCAGCTTTGTCAAAGATCAGATGGTTGTAGGTGTGTAACTTTAATTCTGGGCTCTCTATCCTGTTCCATTTGTTTATGTGTCTGTTTTTGTGCCAGTACCATGCTGTTTTGGTTACTGCAGCCCTGTAGTGTAGTTTAAAGTTGGATAGCATGACACCTCCAGCTTTGTTCTTTTTGCTTAGGAGTTCATTGGCTATTCATGCTCCTTTTTGGTTCCATGTGAATTTTAAAATAGTTTTTTTCTAGTTCTGTGAAGAATGTCATTGGTGGTTTGATAGAAATAGCATTGAATATGTAAGTTGCTTTGGGCTATATGGCTATTTTTATTATTATTATTTTTATTATTATTGTTATTATTATTATTTTGAGATGGAGTTTCTTTCTTGTTGCCCAGGCTGGAATGCAATGGCACGATCTCGGCTCACTGCAAACCTCCACCTCATGAGTTCAAGCAATTCTTCTGTCTCAGCCTCATGAGCAGCTGGGATTACAGGCACCTGCCACCACTCCCAGCTACTTTTTTGTATTTTTAGTAGAGACAGGGTTTCACTATATTGGCCAATCTGGTCTTGAACTCCTGACCTCAGGATCCACCCACCTCGGGCCTCCCAAAGTGTTGTAATTACAGTCGTGAGCCACCGCACCCAGCCAGCTATTTTAATGATACTGATTCTCCCTCTCCATGAGCATGAAACATTTTTCCATTTGTTTGCATCATCTCTGATTTCTTTGAGCAATGTTTTAAAATTTCTCATTATAGAGTTCTTTCACTTTCCTGGTTAACTGTATTCCTAGGTGGATTTTTGTTTTGTTCTGTTTTGTTTTGTTTTGTTTTGTTTTTTGTAGCAATTGTGAATGGGGTTGCATTTCTGATTTGGCTCTTGGCTTGGCTATGGTTGTTGCATAGGAATACTAGTGATTTTTGTACTTTTTTTGGGGAGGGGGTATCCCGAGACTTTGCTCAAGTTGTTTATCAGCTGAAGAAGCTTTTGCACTCAGACTATGGGGTTTTCCAGATACAGAATTATGTCATCTACAAAGAGAGATAGTTTGACATCCTTTCTTCCTATTTGGATACCCTTTATTTATTTATCTTGGCTGACTGCTCTGGCCAGAAATTCCAATACTATGTAGAATAGAATTGGTGAGAGAGGGCATTCTGTCTTGTGCTGATTCAAGAGAACTGCTCCTAGCTTTTGCCTATTTAGTGTGATGTTCACTGTGGGTTTGTCATAGATAGCTCTTATTATTTTGAGTTATGTTTCTTTAATATCTAGTTTATAGAGAGTTTGTAACATGAAATGATGTTAAAATTCTTGAAAGCCTTTTTGCCCCTATTGACATAATCACGTGGTTTTTGTCTATATTTCTGTATATGTGATAAATCACATTTATTGATTTGTGTATGTTGAACCAACCTTTCATCCCAGAGGTAAAACCTACTTGATCATAGTGGATTAGCTTTTTGATGTGCTGCTGGATTTGATTTGCCAGTATTTTGTTGAGGATTTTTGTATCTATGTTCATGGATATTGGTCTGAAGTTTTTTTTTTTCTTTTTTTTTTTATGTCTCTGCCAGGTTTTGGTATCAGGATGATGCTGGCCTCATAGAATGACTTGGGGAGGAGTTACTTTTTCTCAGTTTTTTGGAATAGTTTCAGTCGGAATGGTATCAGCTATTCTTTGTATATCTGGTTGAATTTGGCTCTGAATCTGTCTAGAGACCTGGGCTTTTTTTGGATGGTAGGCTATTTCTTATTGATTTAATTTCAGAGCTCATTATTGGTCTATTCCGGGAGTCAATTTCTTACTAGTTCAGTCTTGGAAGGGTATACATGTCCAGGAATTTATCCATCTCTTCTAGGTTTTCTAGTTTGTGTACACAGAGGTATTCATCACAGTCTCTGATTGTTGTTTCTATTTCTGTGGAGTCAGAGTAGTAAAGTCCCCTTTATCATTACTAATTGTGTTTATTTTTATCTTCTCTCTTTTCTTCTTTATTATTCTAGCTAGCAGCCTCTCTATCTTATCAATTTTTTTTCAGAAAACCATCTCCTACATTCATTGATCTTTTGAATTTTTGGTATCTAAATTTCCTTCAGTTCAGCTCTGATATTGGTTATTTTCTGTCTTCTGCTAACTTTTTTGTTGGTTTTCTCTTGCTTTTCTAGTTCTTTTAGTTGTGATGTTAGGTTGTTTAAAAATTACTTTTTCAATCAAGAAAAGCTTTGTATGTTTCAGTCAATTTATAAGTTTTTCCCTAAGCAGTTTATGCCAATACAATGTCTTTTATTAAATTTACTTTTCTAGGTCACTAGGGTACAAGCAAAGATTTAAAATGAGTTTTATTTTAGAATCACAGAAGCTTACTTGCTGTAAACACTTAGCGCTGAAATATTTTATTCTGGAATGTTTTCTCCTAGTGTTTTAGAAATGAATTTCAGTATCTTGATATAAGTTAACAATTTTCTAGGAAGCAATCTGATTTTGCAGAAAGCAAGTCACCTGAGCTATGGTTCCTGTTATTTTGGGGTTAATGAATCTTTTGTACATAAAAGAGCCATCAGATAATTTTAGATTACAATAATTTAAAAATTGAAGCTAAACTGGAGGGATATGAGATATCTGACCAATGAAAGAATTGAGAAACAGTCAGAGATATTACAAGCAGTGTGGCCGCAGTGATTTTCTAGAACCCTAAAGACAATGAGTTCTATACCCTGAAATCCCTTCATGGCCATAATCATATGCCTATCTTCTCAGATTAGAGACTTGGAGTTTGGGGGAAGTAAGGAAAGCAGAGGAGCAGCCCCCCATGTTAGTGTCCGTATCTACTTTGAACCAGGGGTGAGTCATGTTATTTGGCTTACTCTTCACCTCCAGAGTCTCTCTGCTTTCAGGCATATTGGGAAATCCAGCTCTAGGAGCTGATCACAGGGAAGGAATTTTTTTTAATGGAAATATAGGGACACAGACGGAGGAAAGCAATGAGATATTGGTTTAGTTTAGAGAGGTACAAAGCAGGACAAGGATGCTAACCTGTCAGGGCATGGGGGTGTGCTAAAACTTCAGATAGCCACCGATATGAATAGGGATGTGAAGCATGACCATGGCTGCTGGTACATACAGTGGTCTTGGTGTGATTTAGGAAATAAGTCCTTTGTTCAAGCCATCTTTGGGAAAGTTGTTAAAATAAGATACTTTGTTACCATCCTCAAGAAAAGTACCATAATAAATATATAAATCTCTGATGTTTGAGAAGTAAACACTATTCCTTTATGGGACTGATAAAATTGGTCCTGGTAGTATCTTACAATAGGGTAGATGAATAATTCTGATAAATTCATTTCAAATATTTCATTAGGTGTTATTTCAGGTTCTTCAATGGTTTCTCTATAGGTCACTATTATTTTTAGAGATCTTCTGGGTATGACTCACATTTCTCATCTTGGGAGCCCCCTCAAACCTCATACAGAAGAACATTCTTTGTGCTAGGGTGGTGTTCAAATGTCTAATGTTAGTCAATAGTGGCATAATAGTACCATGGTAACATTTTCATCTAATCCATCTATAGGAATCTTTAGTTTGTACTTGGGGCCTACTGGATTGGCATTTAGGCATCCAGAGGACAATCAACAACACAGTTCCTAAAAAATCCCTAACCAAATTCTCCTTCTAGTTTACCATCTTAGGCTTTTTCCACTGTTTTTCAGGATTCTTGCATATTTCTTGATATGTTGATTGTAGTAGGGTTAGAAACACCACAACTGTACTTCTAGTGCACATTCATGAGCATCACGACTCCTCCAGGTTTCCTATGCCTTCAAGGCTCTTTCCTGAAGTTCTGTTCAGCAACCTGTCTACATGAGAACGTGCCCCATCTCTTAGGAAAAAGAAGCAATATGCTTCAGTGGGTAGGAACTTGAGACTTGCCTTGATTCTAAGCCACTTTTCCTATCATCCCTTCTTCATACCTTTGAGGACCACGTAAGATATCCGAATAAAACTAACCTGGAAACTGTAATCAAGTTCAAATGTATTCTTTTTGCTGCAGCCAAGGTGACCTTTACTCACACTAGTGGGAGTACAACACTCCTGTAGATAAAATCTTTCAGTGGCTCTTCTTTGCTCTTTGGATTGAGTCAAAATCTTTTACTAGGACTTACAAAGCTTTACCTTATAGGATGCTACAACCTCTTTCTAACACTCAGTCCAAGTCCCTCCATCTTTGCCGTTTGCATTCACATTGTATATTTCAGGGCAGCAAACAGAACACTTCCTCCTGGCCTCTCTTCTTTCTCCCTCCTTTATCTTCTGTTTCCCTTTCTTACTCCCTATCTCCTTTTTTATTCTTAAAAATATGTTTACTATAAACACAATGAAGCACCAACTCAATTGCTGCCAATGAGACGAATGATCTCAGGAGAAAACATATAATCTCAACAATTATCCCCAGAATGCTGTTCATTTTTATTCCATCCATTGCTGCTGATTAAAGTCTGACTGATGACTGGTCTCCTGGCTTCTCTGATGGGATTGATGGCTCTGAAGTGATCTTTGTGTCTGCTTCTGAATTACTTCATGCTTATTAATTGGTGGTGTATTTTTTTCCCTTACAAAAGAAAGGGTAATATTAAAGTTTAATGGTGTTTGAATCACATTATTATCCTTGACCTGCATGGCCTGGGATAATAAGGTGAAGAACCACAAAATGCAAAAGAATGTTAATAATCTTATTTATGAAAAAATGTAATTCTGTGCTTTGTAAATGTATTCAAATGAGTGTGCCCCTATATATATTATAATGTCGATTAGAGTTAGAGTTCATTTCATTGACCTCTAGAACATGAATTCCATCAGGTTAATACTATATCTTATTTTTTTGTCCATACTACTTAATACTATATCTGATTTTTTCCATAATATTTATCTATAATACTTAATACTACTAAACTTAGTAGGCTCTCATTCAGTGTTGAGTGAATAACTATGCTTACAGGAGGAAATACTCTAGCACAGCGGGAGTTAACATATGTGTGTTTGGGTTTTAGGGGAAAAAATTAATTGTTGACCACTCCTCACCTTGAGGTTTGAATCAATTAAAAACTCACACACGAGTCAGACAGATGGAAATCAAAACACCACCGTTATCACTAATAAAGCTCATTTGGAGAATATGTCTTGACCTGCAGTGAAAACCTGACTTTCTAATGTAAAACCCAAATTCCTGAATTAAAGAGACTTAATTACTTGGTTACAGATATGATTATATATTCCTTCTTAACCTTCCACTCCAACTCCCACTTCTATCCCCGGGTTAGAAAGAGGCTATGCCTCTGTAGGAAAGAAAATCATAAAAGAACACTCAGAAAAAGGCAGATCCAAATGAATATTGTCAAAGTGCACTGAACCATGGGTTCCATGTTTCCTCTTCCAATCATAAGTTACCTTTCTTCCCATGGAGAAGAGTTCTGGTGAAAGAGACTTACATGTTTTTTCTGCTCTATGAAATTATCCTTTATAAGGCACAAAAGATAGGTATTAAGTACCCCTCCTAATACAGTTTGACTCTGTGTCCCCACCCAAATCTTATCTAGAATTGTAATCCCGACGTCTTGAGGGAGGGACTTGGTGGGAGGTGATTGGTTTATGGGGGTGGATTTTCCCCCATGCTGTTCTTGTCATACTGAGTGAGTTCTCACAAGATCTGATGGTTTAAAAGTGAGGCACTTGCTCGTTGTGCGCGCTCTCTCTCTCCAGCCTCCATGTGAGGAAGGTGCCTGCTTCCCCTTCACCTTCCTCCATGATTGTAAGTTTCCTAAGGCCTTCCCAGCTATGCAGAACTGTGAGTCAATTAAACCTCTTTTGTTGATAAATTACCCAGTCTCAGATAGTATTTTCATAGCAGTGTGGAAACAGACTAATACATCTCCCCATTTTCCTGCTCTTAATTGACATAGAGAGAAAATCTAAATTTTTTTAATGCACTCAGATGAAAATACCAAAGAAAAGTCAGAGGTGTATTTTAAAGTCATGAAACTCTGTCTTTAAGCTCTACCTTTTTAGACAGAATGAAATAGGGATCATCTGTAACAAGCTCTGTGATTTTTTTCACCTAGTTTAAAAAATTATCTATTCAATAAATATTGATGAGCATCTATTATGTGCTAGTCACCATTCTAGGTAAGAGAGATGGACCCCTTGACAAGAAAGATAAATGCTTTGATCTTGTATAGGGCTTACATTTTAATGTGAAAAACATAAAGATAAGAAAGAAAAGTATATAATATACACTAAATAGTGATAAGAACAGTGAGTATTATGAAGAAACATAAAACATTATATGGGGTTAATAGATAGCTATTCACACAGGATCATTAAAGAAGAGTTCTCTCAGTAGGTGCTTTTATTTTTATTATTTTTTTATTTTTTGAGATGGAGTCTCGCTGTGTTGTCCAGGCTGGAGTGCAGTGGTGCAATCTCGGCTCACTGTAAGCTCCGCCTCCTGGGTTCATGCCATTCTCCTGCCTCAGCCTCCCGAGTAGCTGAGGCTACAGGCACATGCCACCAGGCCGGCTAATTTTTTGTATTTTTAGTAGAGACGGGGTTTCACCGTGTTAGCCAGGATGGTCTGTATCTCCTGACCTCGTGATCCGCCCGTCTTGGCCAGTAGGTGCTTTTTAAAGGCCAGGACATTCTAGTCACAGCTAACAGCAAGTGCAAAGGTCCTGAAGCAGAAACTAGCTTTAAGGAGAATATAGTTGATTTGGAGTCAATAAGAGGAAGTGCTTTTGAGATAAAAGGAAGAGAGTCAAGTCTGTCACTTTTTTTTTTTCCCCCGAGACGTAGTCTCGCTCTGTCGCCAGGCTGGAGTGCAGTGGCGTGATCTCGTGATCACGGCTCACTGCAACCTCCGTCTCCCGGGTTCAAGCAATTCTCCTGCCTCAGCCTCCTGAGTAGCTGGGACTACAGGCACATGCCACTGCACCTGGCTATTTTTGTGTGTATTTTTTTTTTTTTTTTGGTGGAGACGGGGTTTCATCATGTTAGCCAGGATGGTCTCGATCTCCTGACCTTGTGATCCGCCCACCTTGGTCTCCCAAAGTGCTGGGATTATAGATGTGATCCACCGGGCCCGGCCGGTCTGTTACTTTTTTATCCCTAAAGGTTGTGGAAAACCACTAATGATTTGGAGCATCAAATATACATTTTAAAGTATCTCATTATATGCAGGTAAATGGCCATAATGTTTCCAGAATGGAAGCAATGGGGAACCCAGTAAGAGGTTTCTCTGGGAGAAAATGGAAACAGCTACCACAGAGATATGTGGACAGTGTAGCTTTATGGCACGCTGTTCAAAGCGCCCAGTGTTTTCAAGAGAGGATAAAGAGAAATAATCTAGAAGAAAGAATAAAGAGCAAATAGTATACATATTCCACTTCCAAGTATTTACAGTAGAGGAGAGATAAAGAATAACAAAAAAATTAGGCCAAAAGATACTAAGAGTTCAGGACAATTTCTGAATTTGTGTGCTGCCACCATAAATGTGATAGTGTTTTAATTGGCTCACAAATTGTTGCTGCTGCAAGTTGTATTCATTCTCTGAATACAGTTATGAAGGAAAGTATTACCTTTTGGTGTTATATTCAGACATGCTGCTGATGAACAATCAGTGTAAGTATTAGACTTGCCTTTGGCTACATGTGTCTGTTTTGCATACATCTCTTTATCATTCTTTTTCCTTTGAAAGATGGATGGAAAATTATTAAAGAACAGAGGAGTTGGGACTTTGAGTTAAAGTAGTTTTGTGAAGCTGATTACATACTATTTAAGTTCTTATATAAATAAATGAAAATAACTATTATCAACAGATTACTCTATGGGTGTGTATATTTTCGAAGAAACATAATACCATTACTACTGTTAATTCAGATATACACTATGTTCTAGAAATTGATGAAGTACTTTCCATATATTAATACATGTAATGTGTATAAAACATTACAGAGGATTCCAGTCATACTGCTCATTTCTCTTTATTCTAGAGTTAAAAGAACATCTTATAATTTTCATGCTAATAAATGTATATGTTCCATCATTGCATGCCATGAGGCATAACAATAAACAGCATTCTGAAGGTTTACTCTAACTCACTGCTTTACTAATTATAAGTCTGGATGCTCAGTCTCTTTATTAATGTTGTAGTTAGACTAAAAGCAGGATATTGTCTGTCTGAGTTATGCATAGAAATAATACTGGACAGTACAGTTGGTTATGAGCCAGAGGGAGTAATTCAACATTGGCTGAATCGGTGAATTAGAGTCAGCATCATTGGTTTCTTTCATCTTCCAATTGTATTATTCCCCCAAGGAATCTCAGAGTACACTGGCTCAAGAGAATGCCTAGGATTATTCTGCCTGGACTAAGAAATGCCATATTATAGCCTTTTGATGCAATTAGCCCTGAAAAGATGTTGATCATTCACTGTACAAATAGTTGTTGAGAGTTTACTACAGTCAACAGTGCCATTTTCAGCCCTGTCAGGGGTAACAGTGATTAAGTGCCTGTGGCATAGAGCACTAATGAGGCACTGTGTAATATTCACAGAGAATAAGTAATAGTAATTTGGTGTGGAAAGCTTACTTTCTCATCGTCTACTTCCTCCGAGACTTATTTTTCTTTAATGCCTGATGCCTCCAAGATAACAAAGAACAGTGAGATTAGATACATATGAACTTTAAATAAAATAACCTTTATCATAAAATCAGATTGAACCATACAAAAAATGGCAATATTCAAACATTTCTAGCCTACAAAAAATAAAAATTATTTTATAATTCAACCAAATAATACGTTTTTATTGTAAAAAAATACTTAAAATAATGAAAATGGTGATAATACTTAAGTCCCACCACCCAGGGGCTTCTACTATAATTATATTTGTATATTTTTATCTCAATCTTTATTCTGCATATTTAATGCAACTATGATAATTCCTTATAGGCAATATTGTATCCCATTGATTTTCTACTCCTCAAATTCTATTTTCCAATTGTGAGAACTTGCATACATTACTAAGCTCATCCACAAGATAGGCTAATAATAGGATCTAACTCACAGGACATTGGTCCAACTTAAATCACATGCCAGTCACCTGGTTAGTGTTCAAAAGTGTTAACTATTATTAATAAAAATAGAAGAAATATTTGTCATTACAAAATCTTAAAATCATAATGGGTATATGATGTACATATCTCATTACGTGAATGTCTATTTATTATATTTTTATTGTAGGGTATTTAGACTCCTAAGTTTTGCTCAAATAGTAGTCAAGGTATACTTTTTTATTTATTGAGAATAACATGGGATCTGTTGTGCAATGTCCATAAAGATCAAAGTTTGCAGGAATGTCCCTAAGACATTTACCTTTTTCCTCATTCTAAAAGAATGAGAAGAGTAAGAGTGGTAGAGTTAGAGATTCCTGATTTCGAGTTTTGTCTACTCCTTGTTTGCTGGTGTCATTAGGATAATTATTTAATTATTTTAGCCATAAGCAATTTGTTTACTGCTTAGTGTTTAGTAGTTAACCTAAAGGTGATTCTTCTTATTTTTAATGGCATATGGTCATTCTCCAGAGAAAGCGTCTTCCATTTCTGTATTTTCAATTTTAATTATACATATCATTATATATGTTTAATGAAACATATCACTAAACTGCCTCTATTATCTATCTAATAATAGTATTATGTAATAATATAATGAAATACTATAAAGTAATGTATTATTATGTAATAATAGTATTACATAGACAACAGAGACAGTTTAGTGTAAATAGTAGTATTACATCTCTGGTCTAAAGTTGACCAGTGTGCCATCTCAGTTTTGGCAACACAAAAGGATCCTCAGCAACAGCTGCTCATTCAATGCTTTATTCTTTCTTGTGCTGCAAGTTAATGATTAATATGCAGATTAGTCTGTTTTCACAATGCTATAAAGAACTGCCTGAGACTGGGTAATTTATAAACAAAAACATTTTAAAAGACTCACAGTTCTGCCTGGCTGAGGAGGCCTCAGGAAACTTACAATCATGATGGAAGGCAAAGGGAAAACAAAGACCTTCTTCACGTGGTGACTGGAAAGAGAGAGCTAGTAAGAGCAGGGATAACTGCCTTATAAAAACATCAGATATTTTGAGAACTCACTATCGCAGGAATATCATAGGGGAAACTGCCCCCAAAATGCAATCACCTTCTCACCTGGTCCCTCCTTCAACATGTGGGGAT
Organism: Pan paniscus; assembly: GCF_029289425.2. NCBI lineage: Eukaryota > Metazoa > Chordata > Mammalia > Primates > Hominidae > Pan > Pan paniscus. The sequence goes on along the minus strand of NC_073258.2, from coordinate 43,330,071 downwards.
TATGGGGATTACAATTCAAGGTGAGATTTGGGTGGGGACATAGAGCCAAACCATTTTAACACATTTGCTACTAAGTGGCAGATACCCAGGACAAAGTAGCTGCATTAGTCAGTGGTAGAAAAATTCAGTTGGGTAAGTTTGTCTTGTGCCCTCAGAAATGTGATATTTCTTAATTATTGATGAAAAATATCAAGCATATCAATCTTTTTGAAACTAAAATATGTTTGTGTCTTTATTTTTTTTAAATGCAGTGCATGCTCAATATAGGAAATGAGAAAACAGAGATAAAACAAAAAATAAACAACAAACTAGAACACATAATTCTTACATTTACCCAAGAAATAAACGCTGTGAGATGTGAACACCATGATGTATAATTCTTCCAGATGTTGTTCATTACTCCCTCTCTCTGTTTCTCTCTCCTCTCACATACCATGCATACTCTTTATATCTCTCCCTATATAACTCATATTATGCACATTCTTTTGACACTGACTTTTCACTTAATGATATATTGCAAACATTTTCCAAAGTCAATCAGGCTTTCCTTGCAGCATCATTTTCAATCACTCAATACTATTCCTTTCCCTAAATATAGTAAAATAGCTCCTATATTTGGACATTTAGTCTTTCCATGAATTTTTTTTGAATATCAATATTCTATTCTTACTATTAAATTGTTTCCAATCACCTTATTCTTTGAAAATAACTGTATATATTAGCATAGTATTTCAATTCCCAGTGATCACTTCTAAGTGCACAATATTTATCGCATGATTATGATAATTTATATTACTAAAAATTAGAAATCTATATTTTTCTTTAAAGACCCCTGATGACCTTGACAACACATCTATTTTCGTTTCGACATAATTTATAATAAATTCAGGTTGTGGATAGATAAGGCATTGATATTTACAAGAAATAGCTAAAAATACATCACCCAAACATTGTAAATTATATGTCAGATATACATCTGGGAGATATTCAACTCTGTATTAAGAAAAATAAATTGAATTAACTGACACCAAGTCAGGTTATTTGTAAAAATGCACCAATTTTTTTTTACAAAAATTATAGATTTAGCAATCTGACCTGCACTTACGTTGAATAGAAGATTGCTTGAGCAATGATCCTATGAAAACTGGCCTTTACATTACCTGGGATTAATGGTCAATTCCTCAGTTAATGTCCTGAATTTTCTGGACCAAAGCAAAAGTCATCTGTAGTCTTACTCTCCAGTCATTACCTGGAGTAATGATGGATTTTTCTAAAAGCATCATTGGTGCCATGACAATAATTGGCACCTTTAAGAGCTATTCTGCTTGCTTTATTTTTCTTGCTTGTTTACTCTAGACTACCGATCAAGTGGCCACTGGGAAGAATTACTTGTTTTCAAATCAATAATTGTCAAATGCCATATATAAGGATATAAACATGCAAACCCACATATTTAAGTTCTTAAGTATAGAAAGTGAACAAGAAACTCTGTTTAATCTCTATTGACTGGAGCTGGGATGCAATAGTTCCTGGTCTATGGGGACCCTACATTTATTTTCTGAGATATAATACATTCTACTAGAAATGTGGAATTTTATGTTAATATATAAATACTTATACACAAGATGGATGTATAACTACTTTCAAAGACGTATGTGTGGGTTAGACTGTTTTGGTAAGTAGCCTGATTGAACATAGCTTGGGAATATCATGAATCTCTTAAATAGTTTTCTATGTTTCGGTTATCTAAATCTAAGAGAAAAAGGAGATAATTTCTTATCTAGACTCTTCCTTCTGCAAGTCAAGCCCTCAAATAAATGTACATTAGTATTGGAGGTAATCTCAATTTTGTGGATAGTCTCTTTCAGGATTTAGCTTCAGCCACAGTTCAGTTTTTTCTTCTAACTCATTTCCTCTCTGATCTATTCAAATTATTACTTATTTAAACTTTGGGGTAAATAAGGAATCAATTACCAGTGTCCTATTAAAGATAACCATTTAACTTTTTAAACTTTTGCTTTTCTCCTCAACTTATCACTTTGAGAGTAGAGTATGGTTCTTGAATCAGATTTTAAATTCAAAGATGACATCACTGCCTCAACATTTTCAAATTATTTTCACTTTTCAAAGAAGCCACCTGGTGACTATTTTTAAGGACATTGGTTTGTATAATTGATACAGTTGATGGCTATGGAAAAGAGCCAGGTTAATACCAATGAGGTTAATAATAATGACAACTATAATTCTTTACTGATATTTGCCACAGCATGACATTAGACATATTACATACAATCTCCTTTAATATTTTCTTAAAAAATCAAAAACAAAAAAATAGGAAATAGGCATTATTTTGCTGTTTTTGAGATGAAGAAGCCAAGGTCTGAATTATTTAATTATTTGCTTTAGATTCAGACCTGGATCAACTCATTGCTCTGATATTTTTGCTGGTTGAGCAAGTAAATTACTTATTTGGGACTCAATTTCTGATTATTAAAGATTCATAAACTTCCTTCAAGTCCAAATTCCATGTTCTTGCTTCATTAGGAGTTTTCAAAAGGATAGATGGTCTATTTTGTCTGCCTGTCCAATGATTTTGCAAGCCATTTACAACCTTATAATAAATCCTTTCTGCTTAAATCAGCTAATGTGTATTCTGTTCTTTGTGACTGAATACTTTCGTTAACTTAGCTCTCTAATAAATAAGTCATTTCACTTATTTGTTCATTGGTATGAACAAGAGATAAAATGCCCTCAAACAACTTATATAGTCAAATAATTGATAGCTAATATTTACTAAAGACTTATCAGACAGTTAAGACTTTTTCCAACACATTATTTAATGTTAACAATCACTTAGGTATTAGGACTGATTATGTTCGTTTTGCAGATGAAGAAACTGAGTTTTAGAGAAGTCAAGCACATCCCAAGTTTATTAAACTTATAAAGGGCACAAATAGCTTTTGAATTCAGGTGGTCTGACTTAACAATTACAGCACTGAGAAGAGATTTATTACAATCATCATTAACATAATTAATGGGAGTAGTGGCAAGAACTTGTAGTTCCAGCTACTTTGGAGGCTGAGGTGGGATTATTGCTTGAGGCCAGGAATTCAAAACCAGCCTGGGTAATATAGCAAAATCCTGTCCCTTAAAAAAATTACTAACATATACCAAATTAATTGCAATTACAATGAAGATGATGAAGGAGAACTACAAGATATTAGAGAAACATGTAAACAAGTTGGAAATGCTCATGACCATTGAAGGTTTTGACAGTTTTATGTGTATGTTTGGTGGAGCTGGGTAGGGATAATTGATTTACATTTGTGTTTTTAACAATGTCACTCCAACTGCTAAGTAAAATATGTTTTGGAGATTGAGCTAGCCCAGATGTTCAGAAACTGAAATGGGCGTGGATTCAGCTATGGTATTGGCAGTAGGAATGGGGAAAAATGGAAAAATGAGACTGATATTTCATAGAGAGATTCAGAAAAATGCAATGATTAACTTAATATTGAAAATGAGAAGAGGGAATCTGTTAAGGGTGATGTCCAGATTTCCGGTTTGTGACAGTAATGAGATGGTGGTGCAATTTACTCCATGTTCATGTTTACAATTCCAGGACACATCCTTCTGGTGTAGGAATGGCAGAGTAATGAAGAAGGAGTAGAATTGTACAAAGAATTTTGTCACCAATATTCCTGACTTAAAAATTGCGTGCTACATTTTTCTGAGGAAACAATGTTAGTGAGTTCCACAATTCTGAAAAAAAAAAGACTCATATCTATTTCCCTGCAGACCTATTAATCTTGTTTGGCTTTATTCCATACTTCGACAGCAGTCAAACTTTAGCAGTAAACTTTTTTGAAAAAAAATGAAACTTTTAATAACATCTTATAAAGTTAGTCTTTTGGAGGGGATGGAAGTCACCATAGCAGTTTTTAGCTGCTTTGAACTGCATTTTGCTCAACTTAAAAATAGATCCTGAACCACAAAGTCACCATGCCTGAAAGAAAGCACAAAGAAAAGAAATTTAAAACTCTTTTCATATTAAAAAATATAGCTATTCTTATCATAATTTGAACTGAATATTTTAGATTCCTAAAATGTCAATTAAAGCTTAAATTTATAATTCAAATGAAAGGAACATGCTACCTGTCTTAAATATGGTCTTAAAATATTTAAAAATTAAAGTTCTAAAACCTTTATAGCAACGTTTTACAATATTTTTGCACCAATAAATCCCATGATTTGAAAGTGTTTGTTTATTGCATAAGTGCTTTTATTAAATAACAACAGCTTTTGTTATACACCAATACATAAAACAATATATAAGTGCTAAATAGAATGGTAATGAACACAATGATTTATATCAGCATAGTGTAGTGATATAATTTCAGCCCAAGCAAATAGCCTTGATTTTTACTTAAATAATGCAACTTTATAACACATCTATTGTTCTTTGAAATAATGAAAATAAGGCATAAAGTGTTAGTGGAAGCACATGCTTTATTTTGAAGTATTGAAGAGTAAATTTAAAATTGTCTTTTACTGTTTTAATGGAGAACCTGACATTTGATACACTAGGATTCAGATTGGATACACTTAATTTGGAGAAAAATGGGATGTTTGGTACAAAAGGCAGAGAAGCTTTTAATTTGAAAAGTGGAGAGAGAAATGGGTGGAAGGATTCAGTTTTTTTCTTTTCTTTCTTTTTTTTTTTTTTTTTTTTGGTGTCTTAAAAATCACTTATGAATCCCTTTCCTTCAAGGTCACTCGAACATAATGAAACGGAAACCTCAGCTTTGTATTGAGATTGCCAGTTATCGAAAAAATCCATCTTAAGTACTTGCCTGCTCAATTTCATGTCTGGTACTAATCTGTTGCTAAGAGTCAAAAACAAGGGGAGAGTTACAATCTCTTGAACTGATATTTTGCTAATGCCATTGATTTCTGTAAGGATATGATTCTTGCTTTCTTAGAAACATTTCCAGGCGTTGAGAGAGTCAACCACCTCAGGTTCCTGAAGCATAACAAGAATGGCAGTGGACAGTGATGGGTACTCTGTATTAGACACAGAGGTAGGCACAGACTAGGCATTGAGTTATTTGATCCTCCTAACAACACTACGTGATAGTTATATTATTATTAATATTTTGTAAATTGCTTAGTGAGGTTACATAACTTTCCCAGAAACACACAGCTAGTGAGAGAGCCAGTCAATATTAACTCTCACTATTAACACTACCACTTCTTACTGCTACAACTTTAAGAGAGATATACTTGTTTGAAAAAGGCAAAGATTCATTATATTTTTTTTTTGAAAGGTCCCAGGACAATTCAGTTGGGCAGCCTAGCTTGAGAGCCCAGGGTAAAGATGATGTGGTGTTTACTTTTTTTCCTGCTCCAAATATTTATCAATGTTCAAGAGGATTTGGAAATTAAGAGTGGATTTGTCATTCTCATTCTTGAGCATTGAATAGATGTTTCAGTTTACTTCTGTCCATATGACAATACCCAATTCTTAAACTTCACTAGCTTAAGGATTAAAGGACAAGTGTCATTATGAGCAAAGACTTGTGAGTTGAAGTCTGAGGAGTTATACATGCAAATAAGATATCTGTGTCAATCTTGGCTAATATTGGGAGTTTATGTTTTAACCACTATTTATATATACTAAGCATGCTTACTTAAGCATACTTTCACATGGAATCCTAACTAAGCTTTTACAGAATTGAGTTTCAACCACTTAAATTACAATTAATACAGAGGATAAGGAATGTTTTTTTGGTTTGTTTGTTTTTTGTTTGTTTTAGACAGAGTCTCACTCTTTCACCCGGGCTGGAGTGTAGTGGCGTGATCTTGGCTCACTGCAACCTCCACCTTCTGGGTTCAAGCGATTCTCCTGCCTCAGCCTCTTGAGTAGCTGGGTTTACAGGTGCCCACCACCACACCCAGCTAATTTGTGTATTTTTAGCAGAGATGGGGTTTCACCATGTTGGCCAGGCTGGTCTCCAATTCCTGACCTCAGGTGATCCACCCGCCTCGGCCTCCCAAAGTGCTGTGATTACAGGCGTGAGCCACTGTGCCCAGCCAATTTTTAAAAAATTTTTAAACTGAAGCAAATTAGGAGATAATTTTGGATTGTGTAACATTTCAAAGGAAGAAGGGTAGGAAGTAATAATATCAGTCACAGAAATAAGACAGTAACATTTAAAAATGTATGTGTTAAAGCTTTTTAATATTAATATATAGTATCTTCTTTCACCCTCACAGCAAGCCTTAGAGACAGAAACTATTGAAGTCTCCATTGCATAGCCAAGGACAGAGGCTCAGAGAGATTAAGTAATTTGCCCAAGATCACAAAGCTAGTACAAATGCTAGCCAACATTTGAAACCAGCTCTCTCTTCCTCCAAAGTTCCTATCAATTAATATGTGAGATATTGTATTGTATACTTGAGAGTTCTATGCAAAGGAGACATCGTCTCTGTGATACAGCAGTTTACAATCTTGCAAATATCAAAAGCATGTGACATCAAGGAACCTTGAAGTCTTACATATTCTCTACCTATTTGCCAAAAAAGTACTTATTATTTCTCTCAATTGTGTTTCCACTGTCATGAATCACAATATTCCAAAGTTGGATATCCCATATTTCCCTTGCCATCTTGTCACAACAGGCAAGTGAGAGTAATATGTACATTATCTCTGCTGCAGCATGGGTTGTCCAAATCCAAGGGCCACTACAGTGTTTTTATTCCGCATCTTATAATATTTAAGTTTTTTTCGCCTGACAGTATAGCCATTTCTTGTAAAGCCTCACAAAGTCTCATTTTGATATCACAGTAGTCCAAGAATAAATCAGAAATTAGATTAAAAGCATGGGTCTTCCTCCCTAGCTGTATCATCCACATGGACTCTCAGATGCAGCAAGATGTCTCTGTGATAAAGCACTTGTGAATGGAAAACCCTGTCCTAAGCAGGCTGATGAAATGTGGCGGGCTGAGAAAGTCGGTGTAATGTTTCTGTTCTCTATTGCATTCTTAATCACATTTTATCTGCTACCTTAGGTTTTGATAAAAAGATACCAATCACAATTATTTCAAGAAATAATTCCCCTGTTACCTGCTAGTGTATGGGTAACTCGCATATGGTAACTCTCTAGAAAATATTTGTCTTCCTATTCTGCTTGCAGTTAAGTTTAAAAAATACATTTAATAATAGAATCAAATAAATAATACTTTGTGGGTTATCCAAAATTCATGGTCATATTTTGTCAAATCTTCAAGATTATTTTCACAGGTTGCTAAACAGCTTTTGTGTTCAAAATGTACTCAAAAATATCTTTTCTTTCTTTACACCTTGCACAATCTGGTGAATAAAGGTGCCCTAACATTAGCAGGCTGGTAGGGCTTCTCTCTAGTGCTTTATTCCTTTGTGATGCTCTGAGACAGGAAGCGTGGACATTTCATATTATAAAGGAAAAACATATAATTTATCAGCCAAACCACTCATTGGTGAAAAAGGATTTTATCTTTTGTTCAAACATATTATCACTATAATAAACATCTAACCTAGCTATTTTTTGAGACCTCTGGTTCAAGAGGAAGACTTAATGGAAGAAGGGGATGGAAGAAATAAACAATAGGTCAAAGGGGAAGAAAAAGCAAGAAGAAATCATACCAGAATATGAAAACCAAGGAAAAGAGAAAATGTAGCACAAAGGATAAACAAGGAAGGAGTGTATAGAAGCAGTTAAGAGCACAAGTTGCAGAGCAAACAGACCTGCATAAATTGCTGGCTGTGCCCTTGTTAGTTCTGTGACCTTGGACAAATTATTTAATCTTATTTGCCATCACAAAATAGAAGTGATAATCCTCTTTTTTATTATTCAAGTCATTGTGAGAATTAAATGACTTTCTATGTAAAACGCTTAGCTCAATGCTTGGCACAAAGTCAGTCACAGCTCAATAAGAGGAACTCTGACTAAGATTTCACTAGCTCCAGAAAAAAAAAAAAAAAAAGCGTGAGATTTGAGTGGGGTGGTAGATTGCCAGTCACTGCTATCTCTAATATCATTCCAGGTCAGCTACATTCAATGCTGCTAACCTCTGAATTAGTCTCTAATTTTGTGTTAATGCTTTTGCAACCGCGTATTTAGAAGTCCAGCAGGAGAACAGTCTGACCCACCAGTCAACATTCACGTATATCGTGTCTCTGAGATGCGTTTCTATAGAAGCTGATTCCACTTCATGTATTTGTCTGAGATAATGCAGTTTTGTGGCATTTCATTCTTCATGGACTTCCTGGGAACTGATTTAAGGTGCACACATCAATCAGAGCCTAATCAAGCTCAAAGCCAGCAGCTTCTCAGGGGATGAGACAAGCGACCATTGAGACCAGTTCAATCAAGGTGGCCCTTGGGTTCAAAGGCTGCCATCTGAAATAAATCTGGAAAGTGCCTTTTAAATTCAATGAGCACTGATGAAGTAGCTGCCCATAGGGAGACCCCGACTGTACGGTATAAATACATCTATCCCAGAGCAGCCATAAATAACCCTCTCGTTTTTATGCATAATTAACAGAGCAGTAGCTAGTAGTTTGGCTGAATTATAATGACACATTCTGAGGCTACATTCATCTGTCTTAGCTTTAGAATATAATAATATTAAATTATTAGCCTATATGCTATGGTATGCTTGTCTGTGTGTGCCTGTGTGTATCTGTGTGTGTGTATAAACATTTATATTTTTTCGTTTATTCTGCATAGGAATAGTAAATGCAACTTTAAGAAAAATATTGGAAACCCCAATGGTTCTAAGTCCTTTAGCTCTCATTATTTTAACATAAGGTCTCCCTGCAATAGGTGGATAATAAGCTAAACCGAAACCAAGGTTGTTCTTAACATATGGGACCTGCTGAAAGAGAAGGAGAGAAGTTTAGCAGGCAGAAATGACTCCTCAAGCAGAAATACCTTTTGAAGCCAGCAAGTAGTAATCTTGATGCTTGAATGGCTGGTATGAGGTGAGGACTCCTGGGTGAGAATTCACTGCTGCATCTTTGTGGGACCTTTTTATTCAGTGCCTTCTTGTCTATGTAAAATAAAATAAACCAACTTTTTGTTATTTTTTATATTTCCATGAAGAAGTCCATTGGGTCCAACAAAATCATGCAGTTTTAAGTGCAGTCTGTTTCATATGGGCTTCCCAACATGCATTCCCATTCAAAGGTCGCTTACTTGCTTGCTTACTTTTTGTGGCACATTTGAATTAATGATACATTTGATGTCAAATTACAACTTTCCATTAAGAAAACTTGATTGACAATTATAATAACTCAGGTACAATAATGTGTCTTTCCTATGACTCTCCAAATAAACTCTGGGTCTGACTATTGGACTGCTATTTTCATTTTAAGAGACAATTTCTACCTTCAGAAATCCTCAGAAAATGAAACTGAACCCAAAGTGAAGAGAATAGTTTACACTCATAGACATTGTAAGCAATGAATTGTTAGGGTAAAACAATGCAAGGTTTTCCATGGTATCAAATTTCTTCTCAGACAGGAAACTAAAATACAAATTCTAGGATAATTTGGCCATGAAACAATAAATAAATAAATAACAGGCAAGAATGACAATCAAGGTAATTCTCCCTCTAAATGCAAAGTAATTTCTCCAATCTAAAGCTCAAATAAGATCAGAGAATCAAGTAGTTTCTGTTTTAGCCTTACTCAAAGATAGTGATAATTTTTTTTGAAATCTTGAGAGCAATGTAGAGCAATAGAAAAGATTCTGATAGGCCAGGGATGGTGGCTCATGCCTGTAATCCTAGCACTTTGGGAGGCTGAGGCTGGCAAACCACCTGAGGTCGGGAGTTCAAGACCAGCCTGACCACCATGGAGAAACTCCGTCTCTACTAAAAATACAAAAAATTTGCCGGGCATAGTGGCGCATGCCTGTAATCCCAGCTACTCAGGAGGCTGAGGTAGGAGAATCGCTTGTACCCAGGAGGCGGAGGTTGCAGTGAGCCCAGATCGTGCCATTGCACTCCACCCTGGGCAACAAGAGTGAAACTCCATCTCAAACAAAAAAAAAAAAAAAAAAAAAAAAGGAGGAGACTCTGACATTTGGGTCAACATCATCCCATGCTTATCAGTTTACCATTATGCAATTGTAATTAGTGCAAACACTATCACTTCCTCTGTGTTCCTCAATTTTTCTACCTAGGAAAAAGGATTAGTTGTAGTTGGAATATGTCTTTTAAAAATGGCTTGGAAATGCTATTTATGAATGCTACAGAGTACCATTTACAGATATAAACTCACCCCTAAAATTAACTTCTGGAATGTTTTTGGATGTGGGACAAACAAAACAGAAAGTAATAGCTACAAACTGGACACCAAAAGTCACCATGACCCATGACTCCCATTATGTGTCCCCTTATGTGATGATGATGATGATAAACATGTTAATACCTTGAAAGAAAATGGACATAAATACAGTAGAATCTGTGGATAGTCAGGAACTGAATGACCTCCTTGGTATCTCTAAAGCAGGGATATCCAATCCCTTGGCTTCCCTGGGCAACATTGGAAGAAGAAGAATTGGCTTGGGCCACACACAAAGCACACTAACACTAATGATAGCTGATGAGCTTTAAAAAATCACAAAAAAATCCTCATAATGTTTTAAGAAAGTTTATGAATTTGTGTTGAGCCACATTTGAAGCCATCCTGGTCTGCATTCAGCCCATAGGCCACTGGTTGGACAAGCTTTGTTCTAAGCTTTCATATTTTACTAACCAAGTAGATCTGAGCTCTTCTACTGATGTTTTTTGAGTTTACGAATAAGCTCACTGATAGGGACATGGTGTCTTTTCTCTGAACTTACAAACCCAGATATTGCAATACATCTTTTTGCTCTTGGGGGCCACATAAGTTACCCACATAAGGCATTTGTATAGCAGATAGTCCTAAAGATTTTTTTAATTTATTGGGAGTGAATAGTATAGCAACACTATTTACAATTAAATATCAAACGTGCCTATCCTTCAAAATTGTTGCATCACATCTCTTCCCATACTCTGGACTTTTGTATTCATGCCTTGTCACCCTCCTTCTTGTCTCTCTGGTAGTTATTGCTACTTCTCCATGCCAAATATGATCAAGTCTCCTACCAACTTCAGAACAACTTCTCTCACTCTCCCTGTATTATACAAAGCAATCTGACCCTCCTCAGAGGCTATCTTCAGCCTCAGTTACAAGGCTGAATTTGCATAACCAAATGTAGTAGTGGGAAAGGAATTGAGAGATCACCTATGGCCAAAGATATGGGCCTTTTAGACAATCGTAAAGATGTTAGGTTTTATTTCTAGCCAGATGGGAAGCTATAAGAGGGTTTTGAGAATAAGAGACAAATTAGCCCTAACATTTATTTTGACAGTATCACTCTGGATGACAAATAGAAAATTCTGTGGGAGAAAAAAGTAGTGGAAACAAGGAAACACTTTAGGAGGTTATTGCAATTATGCAGGCAAGGTGGAATGGAGGTTTGTATGAAGGTAGTTATTAGTAGTTGAGGTGGCGAAAAAATTGACAGATTTAGAAATTGAAGATACAGTCCATAATATTTGCTTATGGACTGCATAGAGCACATGAAGGGGAAGAAAAGCCTTTTCAAGGTTTTTGGCCTCATCTGAAGATATGGTTTGGCTCTGTATCCGCACCCAAATCTCATCTCAAATTGTAATCCCCATGTGTCAGAAGAGGTGCCTGGTGGGAGGTGATTGGTTCATGGAGGCGGATTTCCCCTTTGCTTGTTCTCTTAATGAGTGAGTTCTCACAAGACCTGGTTGTCTGAAAAGATGTAGCACCTACCCCTTTGCTCGCTGTCTCTCCTGCCCTGCCATTGTGAGACCTGTTTGCTTTTCCTTCACCTTCTGCTATGATTGTAAGTTTCCTGAGGCCTCCAAGTCCTGCTTCTTGTTAAGCCTGTGAAACTGTGAGTCAATTAAATCTCTTTTCTTCATAAATTACCCAGTATCAGGGAGTTCTTTATAGCAGTGTGAGAATGAACTGATACAGAAAATTGGTACTAGGAAAGTGGAGCACTGTCATAAAGATACCTGAAAATGTGAAAGCAACTTTGGAACTGGGTAATGGGCAGAAGTTGGAACAGTTTGGAGGGCTTAGAAGAAGACAAGAAAATGTCAGAAAGTTTAGAACTTTCTAGAGACTTGGAGGCCTCAGAAGAAAGGAAGATGTGGGAAAATTTGGAACTTCCTAGAGACTTGTTGAATGGCTTTCACCAAAATGCTGATAGTGATAGGGAAAATAAAGTCCAGGCTAAGGTGGTCTCAGATGGAGATGAGGAACTTATTGGGAACTGAAACGTAGGTCACGCTTGCTATGCTTTAGCAAAGAGACTGGTGGCGTTTTGCCCCTGCCCTAGAGATCTGTGGAGCTTTGAACTTGAGAGAGATGATTTAGGGTACCTGGTTGAAGAAATTTCTAAGCAACAAAGCATTCGATAAGTTACCTGTTTCTAAAAGTGTACAGTCATATTTGTTCACAAAGAGGTAATCTGAAATTGAAGCTTATGTTTAAAAGGGAAGCAGAGCATAAACGTTTGGAAAATTTGCGGTGTGACCATGTGGAATAAAAGAAAAACCCATTTTCTGGAGAAGAAATTTAAGCCTGCTGCAGAAATTTGTATAGGTAATGAGGAGCAGGATGTTAATAGCCAAGACAACAGGGAAAATGTCTCCAGGAAATGTTAGAGTTCTTCACAGCAGCCCCTCCCTTCATAGGCCCCCAGGTGTAGGAAGGAAAATTTGTTTCCTGGGCTGGGCCCAGGGCCCTGCCACTCTGTGCAGCCTTGCAACATGACACCCTCCATCTCAGCCACTCCAGCTCCAGCCATGGCTAAAATGGGACAAGGTACAGCTCAGGCCATTGCTCCAGGGGGTGCAAGCCCCAAGCCTTGACAGCTTCCATGTGGTGTTGGGCTTGCAGGAATGCAGAAGGCAAGAATTGAGGTTTGGGAACCTCCACCTAGATTTCAGAGGATGTATGGAAATGCCTGGATGTCCAGGAAGAAGTCTGCTGCTGGGGCAGAGCCTTCATGGAAAACCTCTGCTAGGTCAGTGAGGAGGAGAAATGTGGGGTTGGAGCCCCCACACAGAGTCTCCACTAAGGCACTGCCTACTGGAGCTGTGAGAAAAAGGCCACCATCCTCAAGACCCCAGAATGCTAGATCCACTGACTGCTTGCACTGTGCAACCAAGAAAGCCACAGGCATTGAACACCAACCCATGAAAGCAGCCATGGGGGCTGAACCCTGCAGAGTGACAGGGGCAGAGCTGCACAAGGGCATGTGAGCCCACCCCTTGCATAACATTCCCTGGATGTGAGACATGGAATCAAAGGAGATTATTGTGGAATTTTCAGATTTAATGACTGCCCAGCCTGGTTTTGGACTTGCATTGGGCCTGTGGCCCCCCTTTTTTGGCCAATTTCTCCCATTTGTAACAAGCGCATTTACCCAATACTTGTACCCTCACTGTATCTTGGAAATAATTAACTTGCTTTTGATTTTACAGGCTTCTAGGCAGAAGGGTCTTGCCTTGTCTCAGATGAGACTACGGACTTGGACTTTTGAGTTAATACCAGAATAAGTTAAGACCTTGGGGGACTGCTGAAAAGGCATGATTGGTTTTGAAATGTGAAAAGGACGTGAGATTTGAGAGGGGCCATGGGCAAAATGATGTGGTTTGGCTCTGTGGCCCCACCCAAATCTCATAAAGATGAAATATAATAATGTAATCCTCAGGTATTGAAGGTGGGGCCCAGTAGGGAGTGATTGGATCATAGGGGCAAATTTCCTCCTTGCTGTTCTTGCGATAATTGAGAGAGTTCTCACAAGATCTGGTTGTTTGAAAATGTGTAGCACCTCCCACTTCACTCTCTCGCTCTCCTGCTCCACCATGTTAAGATGTGCTTGCTTCTCCTTTCCTGAGGCCTTCAAGTCATGCTTCCTTTTAAGCCTGCAGAACTGTAAGTAAATTAAACCTCCTTAATTCATCAATTACCCAGTCTTAGATAGTTCTTTATAGCATTGTGAGGATGGACTAATACATCTGGCAATACTTGAAGTGGACACTGCTATGAAAAGGCAGATTGGGAAAATGGTTGAATCAAAAGTTTGGTGAAAACTTACTGAGTTTTAGAATGTGTTAGATATTGCATTGGAGATGTTGAATAGAAAATTGAATATGAGGTTCAGGAGATAGGTTCAGGATAAAGATTAAATGTGGCAATCCTAATAATATAGATACTAGTTAAAGGCTTGAGATTGGACGAGATCATCTATGGAGATGAGTAAAGAGAGGAAAGAGAGTAGGTCTTCAAGCTAATACGGAAGGCACTTTAATGTTTAGACATCAAGACAAGAGGGTAGAAAGTTGAAATAGAACAATGAATGTATAGAAGAACCAGTAGAAGTGGTGTTCCTGAAGCCATGTAAAGAAAGTTGTTCAAGAAGATTAGAAGGATTTATTGAATCAGAGGTTACTAAAAGGTTTAGTAAGATGACAACTAGGATTTAGCAATTGAGTTGGTCAGCTAATTGCTTTGACAACAGCGCAGTTGATGAAATGGCAGAGTTTAAAATCTGATTGGAGTGCATACAAGAGAAAATTTAAGGGAATTAAGGGCAGATAATACACATAGATAACTCTTTGGACAATATATACTATTAGGAGAAAAAATGTAGTGAATGTTGATTAGGAGATGTGAAATTATGAGAAGTTTCAGATTTTTAAAAATTTGTCTCAGCTGTTAATTTGTTTGATGGGAGATATAGTGTATTAATGTGCTAATGGATTTGGTTTAGAAGATAGATAGTGAAAATTTTGGTGTAATAAAAAGGAGCAATTGCAGGAAAGAAGGCCTTGAGTGGAGAGGTAATAAAATAATACCTTCCACTAATGTTTGTGTTAGACATAGGTAAAGGAGAAAAATTTAAAAGCCCATCCTAGAGGCTTAATAAAGCCTGACTATTATTATTGTCTAGCAACTTGCATATATTATTCATTCTCATTCTGGTAAACTAACTAAAACAATATTTTTTTATCTGGGAATTAAAATAGTTGAAAATAAGTTTAACAAACTTATGAGAGTTATTGGCAATTGTCACCCTCACTTTCACTGCTGGTATTGATTCTCTCAAGGAGGAACTCAGAAGAGAACAGCCTGGGGCAAAGTGACCGTTGAGCCTAAACATCTCCTGCAGAGTGGCTTCCATATGGTTTCATTGAAAACTGAAGGTTGTGGGAGGATGGGGTGAGACTTAAATACTGAAGCATTCAGCATAACTCCTTCCTTTAAGACGAGACTTGGATTTTCAGAACCACTGAAGCCCATTTCAGGAATTGGCCTCCATTCTAAGTTTTTATTGTTGTTTTTGGTTTGTTTAATTTGTAGACAACCATGCCTAAAATAAGCTTAACCTACCAGGTAGTGAGCTTGAAATAATGCTACTCCATAATGAAAGTCATTGCTAATGGACAAGCAGAGGGTTGGCTCTTAAATTGCAGAGTTTTCAAGGACTTTCTATGGACTCCAGATGTAATTCCAAACTGGTTTTTCAGTAAGTCAGAAAAGACTTAAAATGGCCTATTTCCCCTGTTCTTTGTAGCAATTTACTCTAAGTACTGATTATTTTGTCAAGCCTTTTGAGCTCAAAGCTCTCACTATAATATCTTCAGCCTTGATGGACTGTGGTTAGAGGAGTAAGTGCTAGAAATGAAATGTCTTGTTTATTTAAGAAAAGAATCAAAAGTGAAACAGGGCTTGCTCTGTATGGGGAAAACTGAGTAAATGCTGATGAGCAATAATTGGGAGCCTTTATTTTCATATGAAAAATCTAATACGGAAAATCCCCACTGACACAGAATGGCAAGGCAAATGATTTCATTATAGAGTAAGGAATATCTTTAAAGTAGAAAGATCTCTCTTTATATTTTCTTCAGAAGTTTTAAGAAGAGGCACATATAAAGTATAAATCTATCATCCTTTATTCTCCTGAGGTTAGTGAAGGGGTTGCCTCTTAAAGAAGTGGTGTATTCTTAGTACTCTTAAGTTTTTCATCTTGTGGAGTTTCTCTTTAAAATTTAAGTAATACATTTTTAGAAATTGGACTGATGACAAAAAAATCCTGACAATTTGTTATCGATGATTATTATGACAGATATCAAATATTTCAGTAATATTTTAAACATTAATTTAATTGAAAGTTGTATCTGAAATAGCATTTCTTGAATAATACCACAACTAAGAGGGCAGTTGTTCACGTATTCTGCAAAACAATAGTTACTAAAACAATGCAAGATATCATGGATCTCATTTACTGTGATTATGTATGTTGGAAAAAGGACTGCTTATTTCTACTTCATAATTATTGTTAAGCCCTTTATTATGTACTCAATGTGATACTATGTAGCACTGAGGAAACAAGGGGAAAAGAGATGAAATGGCAAGAATAACAAAAAATTGATGTAATTTGTTTTTTACTTAAAGATCTACAAGACAACAGTCAATTTGTTGACACCTAAACCATATTACCCATTGAACTGAGAACCAATATAAGCTTGCATTTATTCATCTTGCACATATATATTGAACCATGATTCTTGTCCTTAAACTATCTTAGCAAAAATGATAGTAACAATGAGAAATCATTAGCCCCCTGAATTCACTGTCTAGTGGAGTTCTAACATGGGTTAGCCGTGTGACTACTGCTATGGTTTGGATATGGTTTGTTTGTCCCCACCAAATCACATGTTGAAATTTAATCCCCAGTGTGGTGGTCTTTGAAGGTGGGGCCTGGGGAGAGGTGTTTCAATCATCACCGGGGTAGATCTCCCATAAATAGATGCTCCCCCTGGGAGGAAAGGAGCTCTTGCTCTATTTGTTCCAGAGAAAGCCAGTTGTTAAAAAAACCCCTCACTTTCCCCCTCCTCTTGCTTCCTTTCTCATTATGTGATCTCTGCACGCACTGGCTCCCCTTTTCCTTCTGCTGTGAGTGGGAGCATCCTGAGGCCCTCACCAGATACACAATCTTGAACCTTCCAGCCACCATAACTCTGAACCAAATGAACTGTTTTTCTTCATAAATTACCCAGCCTCAGGTATTCCTTTATAGTAACACAAAACAGACTATGACAACTGCAAGTTAAAGGTATTTCTGCTAAAAGGTGATGCATAGGTTCCCAGAAAAATTTTATATTTGTCAGATTGTGCACTCAATATAGCAGTGTTTATAGGAACAAAACATAATATTGGGCAGATCACTCCAAACTTATACAAATCTATAATCAGAACACTTAACAAAAACATTCACAATCCCAATAAAAAATTCCTGAAATAATTAAAATATTTGATTTTGTAGTTAATAAATGCTACAGAAAATGTAGGGCTTTATGTTAATCATTTGGGAAGATGAGTGTTATTTGATAGAATGGGATATAAAGAAAAATTGAGGCTGTGGAGCTATGGAAACAGAGAAAATTGCACAGGGGTAAGGAAGAATTGCATAATCAGCCTTCCAGCCAGATCATGTGGCCAAACTGTGTGTATTAGTTGTTTCTCATATTGCTATAAAGAACTACCTGATACTGGGTAATTTATAAAGAAATGAGGTCTCATTGACTTACAGCTCCACAGGCTGTACAGGAAGGATGGCTGTGGAGGCCTTAGAAAACTTACAATCATGACTGAAGTGGGGAAGGGAAACAAGCACATCTTCACATGGCAACAGGAGGTAAGGGGAAGTGCTATAGACTATTAAACAACCATATCTCATAAGAACTCTGTCACAAGAACAGCAAGGGGGAAGTGCACCCCCATTATTCAATAAATCTCTCACCAAGCTCCACTCAACATATGGGGATCACAATTTTTTTTAAATTTTAAAATACTTTATTACTAAAAATTGCTAATGATTATCTGAGCCTTCAACAAGTCATAATCTTTTTGCCAGTGGAGGGTCTTCCCTCAATGTTTATGATTGTTAACTGATCAGGGGGGTGGTTGCTGAGGGTTGGGTTGACAGTGGCGAATTATCAAAATAAGAGAACAATGATGTTTGCCACATTGATTAATTTTTTCTTTCAAGAAAGATTTCTCTGTAGCATGCAGTGCTGTCTGATAGCATTTTATCCACAAATTTCAAAATTGCAGTAAATCCTCCCAACTGTGCTGCTGCTTTATCTAAGTTTATGTAATGTTCTGAATCCTTTGTTGTCATTCCAACAGTGTTCCCAGCATCTTAACCAGGAATAGATTCCATTCAAAAAAACCACTTTCTTTACTCATCTATAAGAAGCAACTCCTTATCCATTCAAGTTTTTTTTATGAAATTGCAGCAATTCGGTCACATCTCCGGGCTGCAATTCTTATTTTCATTCTGTTGCTATTTCTATCACATCTGCAGTGACTTCCTCCACTAAAGTCTTGAAACCCTCAAAGTCATTCATAAGGCTTGGAATCAACTTCTTCCAAACTTCTGTTAATACTGCCATGTTGACACCTTCCATGAATCATGGTATCTAGAATAAAGAATCCTTTCCAGGAAGTTTTCAATTTACTTTGCCCAGATCTGTCAGAGGAAGTACTATCTATGGTAGCTAGAGCCTTTCAAAATGTATTCCTTAAATAATAAGATGTGAAAGTCAAAATTATTTCTTGGCCCATAGGCTGAAGAATGAATACTGTTAGCAGGCATGAAAACATTAATCTCCTTGTATATCTTTATCAGAGCTCTTGGGTAACCAGAATCATTTTTTCTGAGCAGTAGGCCTCAACAGTGGGATTAAAGTATTCAGTATACCATGCTTTCATCTAGGCTTTGCTGTTTCATTTATAGAGCAGAGAAAGAGCAGAGTTAGCATAATTTGTAAGGGCTCTAAACTTTTTTAGGCATTTTATTTTATTTATTTATTTTTTCTATTTTACTTTAAGTTACGGGACACGTGCAGAATGTGCAGGTTTGTTACATAGGTATACATGGGCCATGGTGGTTTGCTGCACCTATCAACCTGTCATCTAGATTTTAAGCCCTGCATCCATTAGGTATTTTTCCTAATGCTTTCCCTACCCTTGCATCCCACCCCCTAATAGGCCCTGGTGTGTGTTGTTCCCCTCCCTGTGTCCATGTGTTCTCATTGTTCAACTCTAACATGAGTGAGAACATGTGGTGTTTGGTTTTCTGTTACTCTGTTAGTTTGCTGAGGATGATGGCTTACAGCTTCATCCAAGTCCCTGCAAAGGACATGATCTCATTCCTTTTTATGGATGCGTAGTATTCCATGGTGTATATGACCACATTTTCTTTATCTGGTCTAACATTGATGGGCATTTGGGTTGTTTCTATGTCTTTGTTATTGTAAATAGTGCTGTAATAAGCATACGTGTGCATGTATCTTTATAATATAATGATTTATATTCCTTTGGGTATATACCTAGTAATGGGATTGCTGGATCAAATGGTATTTCTGGTTCTAGATCCTTGAGGAATCCCACAATGGTTGAATTAATTTACATTCCTACCAACAGCGTAGAAGTGTTTCTGTTTCTCCACAGCCTCACCAGCATCTTTTGTTTCTTGACTTTTCAGTAATTGTCATTCTGATTGGCATGAAATGTTATCTCATTATGGTTTTGATGTGCATTTCTATAATGATCAGTGATGTTGAGCTTTTTTTCATGTTTGTTGGTCACATAAATGTCTTCTTTTGAGAAGTTTTTGTTCATATCCTTTACCCACTTTTTGATGGTTTTTTGTTGTTGTTGTTGTTGTTTTATTGTACATTTGTTTAAGTTCCTTGTGGATTCTGGATATTAGACCTTTGTTGGATGTGTAGATTGCAAAAATTTTCTCCCATTCTGTAGATTGCCTTTTCATTCTGGTGATCGTTTCTTTTGCTATGCAGAAGCTTTTTAGTTTAATTTGATCCCATTTGTTAATTTTGGCTTTTGTTGCAATTGCTTTTGGTGTTTTCATGATGAAATCTTTGCCCACGCCTATGTCCTGAATGGTATAGCCTCAGTTTTCTTTTAGGGTTTTTATGATTTGGGGTTTTGCATTTAAGTTGTTAATCCATCTTGAGATAATTTTGTATAAGGTGTAAAAAAGGGCCCCAGTTTCAGTTTTCTGCATATGGCTAGCTGGTTTTCTCAGCACCATTTATTAAATAGGGAATCCTTTCCCCATTGTTTGTTTTTGTCAGGTTTGTCGAATATCAGATGGTTGTAGATGTGTGGTGTTAGTTCTGAAGTCCCTGTTCTGTTCCATTGGTCTATATGTTTGTTTGTGTACCAGTACCATGCTGTTTTGGTTACTATAGCCTTTTAGTGTAGTTTGAAGTCAGGTAACATGATGATTCCAGTTTTGTTCTTTTTGTTTAGGATTGTCTTGGTTATACAGGCTCTTTTTTGGTTCCATATGAAATTTAAAGTAATTTTTTTCTAATTCTGTGAAGAATGTCAATGGTAGTTTAATGAAAATAGCATTGAATCTATAAATCCTTTTGGGCAGGATGGCCATTTTCATGATACTGATTCTTCCTATCCATAAGGATGGAATGATTTTTCATTTGTTTGTGTCCTCTCTTATTTCCTTGAGCAGTGGTTTGTAATTCTCCTTGAAGAGGCCCTGCATGTCCCTTGTTAGCTGTATTTCCAGGTATTTATTTTCTTTGTAGCAATTGTGAATGGGGGTTCATTCATGATTTGGCTCTCTGCTTGTGTATTGTTGGTAGGTAGGAATGCTTGTGATTTTTGCACATTGATTTCATATCCTGAGACTTTGTTGAAGTTGCTTATCAGCTGAAGAGTTTTTGTGTGGAGGTGATGTGGTTTTCTAAATAAACAATCATGCCATCTGCAAACCGACAATTTGACTTCCTTTCTTCCTATTTGAATACACTTTACTTTTCTCTCTTGCCTGATTGCCCTGGCCAGAACTTCCAATACTAAATTGAATAGGAGTGGTGAGAGAGGGCATCCTTGTCTTGCGCTGGTTTTCAAAGGAAATGGTTCCAGCTTTTGCCCATTCCATATGATAATGGCTATGGGTTTGTCATAAATAGCTTGTATTATTTTGAGATATGTTCCATCAATACCTAGTTTATTGAGAGTTTTTAACATGAAAGGATGTTGAATTTTATTGAAGGCCTTTTCTGTCTCTATTAGAATAATCAAGTGGTTTTTGTCATTGGTTCTGTTTATGTGGTGGATTACATTTATTGATTTGCGAATGTTGAATCAGCCTTGCATACCAGGGATAAAGCCAACTTCATCATGGTGGTTAAGCCTTTTAATGTGCTGCTGGATTCGGTTTGCCAGTATTTTATTGAGGATTTTCGCATTGATATTATCAGGAATATTGGCCTGAGTTTTCTTTTTTTGATGTACCTTTTCCAGGTTTTCGTCTCAGAATTATGCTGGCCTCAAATAATGAGTTAGGGAGGAGTCCCTCTTTTTCAGTTGTTTCAAATAGTTTCAGAAGGAATGGTACCAGCTCCTCTTTGTTCTTTTGGTAGAATTTGGCCGTTAATCCATCGGTTCTGGGCATTTTTTTTTTTTTTTGGTTGTTGGTTGGTAGGTTAATAATTACTGCCTCAATTTCAAAACTTGTTATTGGTCTATTCAGGGATTTGACTTATTCCTGTGAATAAGTATGTGTATGAAGGTGTTTTGGGGGAATAAGTATGGGAGGGTGTATGTGTCTATAATTTATCCATTTCTTTTAGGTTTTCTAGTTTACTTGAGTAGAGGTGTTTATAGTATTCTCTGATAGTAGTTTGTATTTCTGTGGGGTCAGTGGTGATATCCTGTTTATCATTTTTTATTGTGTCTATTTGATTCTTTTCTCTTTTCTTCTTTATTAGTCTAGCTAGTGATATATTTTGTTAATTTTTTCAAAAAACAGCTCCTGGATTCATTTATTTTATTTATTTATTTATTTTTTTTGGGGGGGGGACGGAGTCCCACTCTGTTGCCCAAGCTAGAGTGCAGTGGCACGCTCAGCTCACCGCAACCTCCACCTCCCCGGTTCAAGTGATTCTCCTGCCTCAGCCTCCTGAATAGCTGGAATTATAGGAACTTGCCACCATGCCCAGCTAATTTTTGTATTTTTAATAGACACAGGGTTTCACCATGTTGGCCAGGCTGGTCTTGAACTCCTGACCTCAGGTGATCTGCCTGCCTTGGCCTCTCAAAATGCTGGGACTATAGGTGTGAGCCACCACACCTGGCCTCATTGATGTTTTGAAGGATTTTTCATATCTCTTTCTCCTTCAGTTCTGTTCTGATCTTATTTATTTCTCGTTTTCTGCTAGCTTTTGGATTTGTTTGCTCTTGCTTCTTTAGTTCTTTTAATTGTGATGTTAGGGTGTCAGTTGGAGATCTTTCTAGCTTTCTGATGTGGCCATTTAGTGATATATAGATATCCCTCTTAAAACTGCTTTAGCTGTGTCCCAGAGATTCTAGTACGTTGTCTCTCTGTTCTCATTGGTTTCAAAGAACTTCTTGATTTCTGCCTTAATTTCCTTATTTACCCCCAAGTCATTCAGGAGCAAGTTGTTCAATTTCCATGTAGTTGTGTGGTTTTAAGTGAGTTTCTTAATCCTGAGTTTGATTTTCGTTGCACTGTGGTCTGAGAGACTGTTATTAATACTTTTGCATTTGCTGAGGAGTGTTTTACTTCCAATTATGTGGTCAGTTGTAGAATAAGTGCCATGTGGCACTGAAAAGCATGTATATTCTGTTCATTTGGGGTGGAGAGTTCTGTAGATGTCTATTAGGTCCACTTGATCCAGGGCTGAGTTCAAGTCTTGAATATCCTTGTTAATTATTGGTCTCAAGCTGTCTAATATTGACAGTCGGGTGTTAAAGTCTTCTACTGTTATTGTGTGGGAGTCTAAGTCTCTTTGTAGGTCTCTAAGAACTTGCTTTATGAATCTGGGTGCTCCTGTATTGGGTGCATATATATTTAGGATAGTTAGCTCTTCTTGTTGAATTGATTCCTTTACCATTACATTATACCCTTCTTTGTCTTTTTGATGTTTGTTAGTTTAAAGTCTGTTTCATCAGAGGCTAGGATTGCAACCCCTGCTTTTTTCTGCTTTCCATTTACTTGGTAAATTTTCCTCCATCCCTTTATTTTTGAGCCCATGTGTATCTTTGTGCATGAGATGGCTCTCCTGAATACCGCACATTGATGGGTCTTGACTCTTTATTCAATTTGCCAGTCTCTGTCTTTTAATTGGGCCATTAAAACCATTTACATTTACTGTTAATATTGTTATGTGTGAATTTGATCCTGTCATCATGATGCTAGCTGGCTATTTTGCACACTAGTTGATGCAGTTTCTTCATCATGTCATTGGTTTTCATATTTTGGTGTGTTTTTGCAGTGGCTGGTATCAGTTTTTTCTTTCCATATTTTTAGTGCTTGCTTCAGGAGCTCTTGCAAGGAAGGCCTGGTGGTGATGAATTCCCTCAGCATTTGCTTGTCTGGAAAGGTTTTATTTCTCTTTCACTTATGAAACTTAGTTTGGCTGGATATGAAATTCTGGGTTGGAAATTCTTTTCTTTAAGAATGTTGAATATTGGCCCCCACTCTCTTCTGGCATGTAGGGTTTCTGCTGAGAAATCCACTGTTAGCCTGATGGGCTTCCCTTTGTCGGTGACCTGGCCTTTCTCTCTGGCTGCCATTAACATTTTTTCCTTCATTTCAACCTTGAAGAATCTGATGATTATGTGTCTTTGGGTTGATCTTCTTGTGGAGTATCTTAGTGGTGTCTGTATTTCCTGAATTTGCATGTTGGCCTGTCTTGCTAGGTTGGGGAAGTTCTCCTTGATAATATCCTCAAGTGTGTTTTTCAACTTGGTTCCATTCTCCCCATCTCTTGCAGGTACTCCAATTAATCACAGGTTCGGTCTTTTTACATAATCCCTTATTTCTTGGAGGTTTTGTCCATTCTTTTTCATTCTTTTTTCTCTAATCTGGTCTGCATGCCTTATTTAAGAAAGATGGTCTTCAGATTCTGATATCCTTTCTTCCACTTGATTAATTCGGCTATTGATACTTGTGTGTGATCCACAAAGTTCTCATGCTGTGTTTTTCACTCCATCAGGTCATTTATGTTCCTCTCTAAACTGCTTATTGTAGTTAGCAGTTCCTGTAACCTTTTATCAATGTTCTTAGCTTCTTTGCATTGGGTTAGAACATGCTTCTTTAATTCAGTGGAGCTTGTTATTACCCACCTTCTGAAGCCTATTTCTGTCAATTTGTCCATCTTATTCTCCATCCAGTTCTGTGCTCTTGCTGGAGAAGTGTTGTGATCATTTGGAGGAGAGAAAAGGCATTCTGGCTTTTGGAATTTTCAGCATTTTTGCATTGTTTTTTCCTCATCTTTGTGGATTTATCCAACTTTGATCTTTGAGGCTGATGACCTTTGGATGGGGTTTTTGTGGGGTAATCTTTTTTGTTGATGTTGTTATTTCTGCCGTCTCTGTGTTAGTTTTTCTTCTAACAGGCCCCTCTTGGGCACGTCTGCTGCAGTTTGCTGGGGGTCCACTCCAGACCCTGTTCGCCTGGGCGGAGGCTGTAGAACAGCAAAGATTGCTACCTGCTCTTTCCTCCAGAAGCTTCATCCCAGAGGGATACTGGCCTATTGCCAGCCAGAGCTCTCCTCTATGAGCTGTCCGTAGACCCCTGTTGGGAGGCCTCTCCTTGTCAGGAGGCATGGGGTCAAGGACCCACTTGAGGAGGCAGTATGTCCCTTAGCAGAGCTGGTGCGCTGTGCTGGGAGGGTGCCCCTTGTCAGGATCAGCCACTCGCTTCAGAGCCCGTGGGCAGGAAAGATTAAGTTCACTGAACCTGAGTCTGCACCCGCCCCTCCCCACAGGTTCTCTGTCCCAGAGAGTTGAGAGTTCTTTCTGTAAGCCCCTGACTGGAGCTGCTGGATTTCCTGCAGAGATGCCTCACCCAGTGAGGAGGAATCTAGAGAAGCAGTCTGGCCATAGTCACTTTGCTGCACTGTGGTGAATTCTGCCCAGTCCAAACCTCCCAGTTTCCTTAGCTGTCAGGGGAAAACCACCTACAAAAGCCACAGTAATGGCGGTCTCCCCTCCCCTCACCAAACCTGTTCCCGGGTGGACTCCAGACTGCTGCGCTGACAGTGGGAATTGCAAGCCAGTGGTTCCTAGCTTTCTGGGCTCCATGGGAGAGGGATCCACTGATCAAGACCACTTGGCTCCCTGGCTCAGCCCCCTTTCCGGGGGAGTCTACCATTCTCCTGTCTCACTGGAGTACCAGGCGCCGCTGTAGTGTGAAAAAACTCGTGCAGCTCAGTGCCTGCCTGAACAGCCACCCAGTTTTGTGCTTGAAACCTGGAACCCTGGTGGTGTAGGCTCACAAGGGAATCTTCTGATCCGCGGACTGCGGAAATCCCTGAGAAAAAATGTAGCTCCCCTGGCAGGTAAAACAGTCCCTCAGGGCTTCGTTGGTTGAGGAAGGGAGGTCCCCCGACTCCGTGCACTTCCCACGTGAAGCAATGCCCCACCCTGCTTCTGCTCCCTCTGTGGGTTACACCCATTGCCTAACTAGTCTCAGTGAGATCCACTGGGTACCCCAGTTGGAAATGCAGAAATCACTCGCCTTCTGCATTGGTCTCGCTGGGAGCTGCAGAACAGAGCTGTTTCTATTCAGCCATCTTGGCCCCTGGTGGGTCACAATTTGACAAGAGTTTTGGTTGGGGACACAGAGCCAAACCATATCCCTAAGTGAAGAGAAAGCATGAAGAATAATTAGGGACCTCTATAGTACTATATTTCTCTATGGCTTGCTATGTTCAGCTGTTCCAGTGTACTCTGCAAAATATGAGTATTCCAGGAAAAAATCATTTATGAACCAACACTATTTTCCTTATGCTGTCATTATTTCCTATTTGTCAAACACAAATGGGCTACTTTACATCTGAAAGACACGTGTTGTACCAGAACTGATGATATACAGGAATGCAGAGAATGCTTAATAAGGAAGAGGTGTTTTAAACTAAGCCATTATAATGGAGTTTGAATAAATAAGAGATTAATCTCATATAGGAAAGACTAGTGTTGTCATTCAATACTAAACTATGGCACCATATGCATAACTGGAACTACATTACAAAGTGTTTGGTACCTATCTGGGTGAATTGGTAAATAAATAATTAGTTGTAAGTGTTTCAAGCAATTAAAAATTAAGAATCACTTTTTTGTGTGTGTCTAGAGCATTCCTAAAGTTTATAACCAGATACAATGGGGTATAAACCACAGAATTGTTTTCAACTTTAACTGGGATCTTGTCATCTTTGCTGTCCCCTTTCCTTACTACCCACCTCCTGATCACAAAGACCTGCCAATTCTACCTCCAAACCACACCCAATCTCCACAGTCATGGCCTTTGTCCAAGGCAGCAGCATATCTTCCACCACTTACTATGATCTGATTGATACTTTCTCTACATGGCAGCCAGAACAATCTTCTGTAATGCAACTCTGGTCATGCCATTTCTCTGCTCTAAAGATCTAGACTGGTCATTAATAACATTTTTTGTAAAAGCTCCTTACCTTGGCTTATAAAGCTGCTTTCTTGCTGACTCTATGGCCTTATTGGATATTGCTCTTCTTTAATTTACTTCACTACAGCCTCCCTATCCATTTTCCTCTTTATAAAGCATATCGATGTTATGCTTTCTTCAGGGCCTTTCCACTAGCTGCCCCCTCTAATTGAAACACTCATGTCTAGCTCTTCAATATGCCAGCTCTCTCTCATCCTTCAAAGTTCAACCTCAGAGGGGCTATCCCGACTCTTCTATCTATAGTGCCTTCTCTGTGACCTATAACAAACTCTCCATCATTCTTATATACTTTATTTGCCTCTTAGCCCTTAGTAACTAAATGAATGTGTCTTATTTATTTTATAAAATTTATATAATGATTATGTGTCTCCCTCACCCAACTACATTTTGAAACTAGATTTTTAGCTCAACTAGGGCAAGGTTCTAAATTGTTTTGTTTACTATTACATCCCTATCACAGAGAACAATGTCTGGTAATACTAGTTTCTTAATAAATAATAAAGGTATACTTTTCTCTCATGCTAAATGGGAAAATAATGCTTACTTTGCAGGATGGTTAAGAAGACTCTGACACACAGTACAGATGCTGTTTGCCAAAAATTTATTCACTTCATTGATTCCTTATGTCTAGAAATGTATTCTCTTTTAAACTAATGCAATCATTATATATTAGTTGCCTAGGGTTGTCATAAGAAATTATCACAAACTTGGATGGCTGAAAACAACAGAAATGTATTGTCTCATAGGTCTAAAATCAAAATGTAAGCAGAAGCAGGCTCACTGTCTCTCTCTCTCTCTCTCTCTCTCTCTCTTTCTCTCTCTCTCTCTCTCTCTCTCTCTCATTTCTGGTGGTTGCTAGAAATCCTTGAAATGCCATAGTTTCTGGCAGCATGATTCCAATCTCTGTCTCTGTCTTCAAATGGCTGTCTTCCTTCTCTGTGTGTGTGTATCTGTATCTCTGTTGTGTCTTCTTTTAAGGACGTCAGTCACTGGATGATGGCCTAGCCAATTCCGGCATGACCTCATCTTTACTAGTTACATCTGCACAGACCGTATTTTCAAACAATGTCACATTCCAAGTTTCTAGGTAGGTATGAATATTTGGAGGGCATTATTCTACCCAGTAAAGATTATTTTCAATATTGTTATAAGTTCATTGAGAATAGGGACCGTGCATTTCTGCTCATTCTTGCATCCCCATGCTACCTAGCAGAGTTGTTTCCTGGATTTAATTAGATAGATTTTTACTTATAATTTTGGAAAAAAAAATTTGTTGGTCAAGCAGCAAAGAAAGAGTGCATCTGCATTAAAATACTGAATGGAAACTGTTGTTTTATCAAGAGAAGGTAATAAGCCAGGTGGAGTGATTACTCACATGACAGGTGTATTTCCTCCAATAGGAAACTGTATAATTCAAAACTTAAGTTTGTATGTTCTCATCATTTAGCTCCCATTTATATGTGAGAATGCATGATTGCATATAGGTGAACAACACACACTGGTGCCTTTTGAAGGGTGAAAGGTGAGAAGAGAAAGAGGATAAGGAAAAATAACTAATGGGTACTAGGCTTAATACCTGGGTGATGAAATAATCTGTACAACAAACCTCCATGGCACAGGTTTACCTATGTAACAAACTCACACTTGTAATGCTGAAATTATAATAAGTTTTTTAAACTTTATTTCATTAAATTTTCCATATTGAGAACTCCCTTCTGCCAGCATATGTTCTAAGTACAGGAGATGTAGCAGTGTAAAGGACCAAGAGGATTTTTCTCACTTGAGCTTGTCAATTCAAATGGAAGCAGCCAATTGAGCAGTGGAGGCACCTCACCTCACACTGCTTTCTATGTGCTGCCCACTGTGTTAGACCTTCCAAGGGTAGGTGCCATATTGCATTTCTCAGCATATCTTCTAAGTACAGGAGATCTAACAGCAAAAAAGACCAAGATAAATTTATCCATTTGGGCTTGTCAATTCTAAAGGAAGCATGCAAATGAACAAACGTGAATCTGCCTCACCTCACACTACTTTCTATGTGCTCCCCATGATAGTATACCTTCCAAAGTAAGTGCCATGTTGCATTTCTTTAGCTTTCTAGCTCTCAAAAGTACCTGGGACAAGCTATCATCAGGAATTCTGGGAACTAGATACTTGATTTAGAAAGATTTAAGAAACTTGATTTAAAAATATTTTTGTGGTCATATTGTATTAGAGTGGCAAACACCATACAGAATATCTCTGATTCCCTCCCCTCACCCCCAGTGTCACAGTGCCCGGTAACATATTCAGAGTCTAGAAGTCTTGCTGTGGATTAAGTGTATTAATTATCTGACCTCGTATATTTTAAATGAAGCAAATTTTAACAAAGAGAGCACTCTTCTCCACCTCTCCCTTCCCTTGTTATTTTCATATGACATCTATTAACATATTTTCTCATGGAAATCCTTTGATAAAAACTGCTTCTGAACAAAACCCAAATCGTGCTGAGAATTCTGTTATCAATAAGGGTAAGTTCCTAATCCCATTCCTATTCTTTCCTTCCTTGCCTTGCATCTCCACTCCTTCCCCTTCCACTCAACTTACATGAGAATAGACCATTGAAATAAAATGCTGAATTATTCAATATAGTATGATAAGTACAGCAGGAGGAGGATAGAAATATATAAAATATTTAGAAGAAATAAGTTTTCTCTGCTTAAGAATATTAAGTGTCTTGGGGAGAGGTTATTAGGGATATTTGAGTTGATTTGGAAGGAAATGCACCTGTGTGGAGGGGGGAGGGGAAGGGGCGGGGAACATCCAGGGAAAAGATACTGATGAACTAAATTAATATTGTGGTATTGGGGACAGAGAGGAGAGAAGACACTTGAGAAAGATGTAGAGATTGAGTTACAGGTATTGATTGGCTTCATGGATAAGAGAATGAAGAAAGAGAAATCAAAGATACCTGTAATTTGTCTGGCTTAAAGATTTAAGTGGGAGAATGGTGGAATCACTGGTCACAAGTTAGATGAGGAAGAATAAAAATAGTTTTAAGAAGGTTAACAATAAATCCAGGTTTTTGTATTGTTTATGTTACTCCAATATATTGAAGCTCTAGCCCCAGTATGGCTGTATTTGGAGATGGGGGCTTTAAGTAAGTAATTACAGTTAGATGAAGTTATGATACAATTCATCCAACAGAATTAGTGTCCTCATAAGAAGAGAAACCAGATAATTTTCTCTCCATATGCGTACACCTAGAAAAGGACATATGTGAACCCAGGGAGAAGACAGCCATCTGCAAGCCAGGAAGAGGGTACTCGCCAGAAACAAAATCTGCCACCACTATGATCATAGGTTTCAAGCCTCCAGAAGTGTGAGAAAATTAATGTCTTATTTAAGCTAGACAGTCTGTGCTAATTTGTTATAGCAGCCAAAGCAGACTAATACAAGTGTTTTGAATCTTACAAGTTTGTATGATACCAGGAGTAGGCATTTAGAGTTTGTGTCTGTACTTGGGAGGAAGGGCTAAAGTTAAAGACAGAGATTGAGCAGTTGTAACTCTCTATGATTACAATCTCCCCAGAAAAGAAAACGGAATTGTAGAGATCTGGGAAATACCAGCATGACACAGAGCGACACGCTAGCTTCTTCAGGACAAGGCATCTCAAACTTTAATGCGCATATAAGCCAAATGAGGATCTTGTTGAAATGAACATTCTTATTTGCTACACTCAGGGCAGTGCATTTTGTTTTTGAGACAGAGTCTCACTCTGTCACCCAGGCTGGAGTGCAATGGTGTGATCTCGGCTGATTGCAACCACTGCCTCCCGGGTTCAAGTGATTCTTATGCCTCAGACCCCCGAGTAGCTGGAATTGCAGGTGCGTGCCACCATGCCTGACTAATTTTTGTATTTTTAGTAGAGATGGGGTTTCACCATGTTGGTCAGCATGGTCTGAAACTCCTGACCTCAAGTGATCCACCCTTCTCAGCCTCCCAAAGTGCTGGGATTACAGGCATGAGCCAGAGATTCTGCATTTCTAACAAACTTTCAGTCCACTGCTGCCTACCTAAGGACTACTCTTGAGTAGCAAATTTTTCGGAGATAGGACTTTTTATAAACACAGGTCTCTTGCACAGGCACAACCTACATAAAGGGAGTCTTTGAAGACTCTAAAAAGTGTAAAAAGAAAAGCATTAAAACAGTTTATAATAACAAAATAAAAAGAAGAAGAAACTCCTATAAAAAGACACAAAATGTCATGAAAAAACAAGTCAATGAACCAGTGGGTCTTTGCCTCAGGTTCCTAAGTGGAGATCTCTACCATGTACATTATTTTTAAAATTTTGATCTATCAGGCATCTTCTGGAGATACTAGAACTTCTTATATCTCTCTTTAAGAAAGCTATAATACCTGTTTATCAAGTTTCTCTGTGTTTATCTTTCTCATCTTCCTTTGTGTTAGATAAGGAACATATCTAAGTTTGTTGTTGTTGTTGTTGTTTATTTGTCATCAAAACTTAGGACCTTAAACAAGTTCTTTCTCTTTTTCTTAAAAAAAAAAACAAACACACACAACTTTTAGTATCAGGAGTATATGTGCAGATTCCTTATATAGGCAAATTTTATGTCATTAGAGTTTGGTGCTGATTATTTCATCATCTAGGTAATAAGCATAGTATCTGATAGGTACTCTTTTTTTCTTTACCCTGCTCCCACCTTCTACCCTCAAGTCGGCCCTGGTGTCTATTGTTCCCTAATCTGTGTCCATATGCACTCATTGTTTAGCTTCTACTTATAAGTGAGAACATGCAGTATTTGGTTTTCCATTCCTGCATTAGTTTCCTTAGAATAATGGCCTTCAGCTTCATTCGCGTTCCTGCAAACAACATGATCTCCTTTTTTATGGCTGCATAATATTCGATGGTGTATAATCACCACATTTTCTTTATCCAGTCTACCACTGATGGGCATTTAGGTTGATTCCATGTCTTTGTTATTATGAATAGTGATGTGATGAACATATATGTGCATGTTTCTTCATGGTAGAAAAATTTATATTCCTTTGAGTACATTATCAATAACAGGTTGCTGGGTTGGATGGTAGGTTCTGTTTTAATTTCTTTGAGGAATCACCAAACTGCATTCCACAGCAGCTGAAATAGTACACATTCCCATCAGTGTTACAGGATATTTGGGGTATTTATTTTCTGGCCAGAAACCTCTGTGGCCAGTGGCACCTTTGCCCAAGTTTAGCTTAGGCCCACTGGGCTCCTTTCGCCCACTTGGACTAGCAGGCTGTGCTTGGCTCACACTACCTGCTTGGGTCCCATGCCTGCCAAGGGCAAGTCAGGCATGGAACAGTAAGGGGTGCATGAGTGAGCCTGAGTTCCAGCCACTGCACACAGTCATATGTGCAGTGGGGCAGGCAGCTACAGGTGCTGGCATGGGCACTGGCTCTTTGCGAGGCTGCAGCCAGACCAGCTGCACCACAAGCAGCTTCCACGGCTGGCACTGGGGAACACGGTGGTTCCTGGAAGCATGGAGATGCCAGGAACTGCAGGCCGCAAAGGTGGAGTCACAGCCCTGGCTGAGGGAGCTCCCAGGTCTGGGGTCCCTGAAGAATCGCAGTTCTTCTTTCCTTCTCTTTGCTCACAGCATGGCAAGCCAGGAGGATGTCTCAGCCCTGTGTGTTTTACAGTTCTTTTATCCTCACCATTCAGTGGGTCCCAAGTTCTTGTCCTGTGAACAGGAAGAATGAGGTACGCAGACAAGTAGAGGGTGAGCAAGATGAAGGGGAGCTTTACTGAGTGATAGAACAGCTCAGAGAAAAACCACAGGGGCAGCTCCTTTCTGCTCCCAGGGTGTTCCAAGGAGTGTTCAGCTCCTAGCAGAGAGGGTAGCTCCTCTCAGCTACACAATTCATCCTGACAGATGTTCAGCTATCAGCAGAGCAGAGACGGTAGCTCCTTTCTGCAGTTGGTTGTCCCATTATCTGTGCAGCACTCAGCAGAGAGGAGACCCTAGAGGGAATGGCTTCTCTCTGCAGGCATGTCATCCTGATATCTCTGCAACTGTCAGCAGAGAGGAGGCCCTAGGTTGGGTTGCTCTTCTCTGCAGCTGGTTGTCCTGAAGTCTGCTCAGCTCTGGCTGAGTCCAGGGCTTCTATGGGCCACAGAGGGGAGGCAGTGCATGCCTATTGGTCCATGGGCAGGCCCAGAAAAGGCACCTCAAGTTCCCAATCTGGTCTGTGGGACTGGCAGCCTGGCACCCAGTTTTCAGGCCCTCCCTGGCCTGAAGATGGGGCCTTAGGGGGCCCGCCCCCTTCCACCCAGGAACCTGTCTGCTTCCTGCAGCTGTTCATGGTGCCCAGGCTATAGGTGTCAAGGGGTATCTGCAGGCCAGTGCAGAGCTGCTCTCAGCCCCTGCTCAGCTTCCCTCCTATGCTTATCAGTGCCCAAAGTTTGGAGGGTCTTAGGTGGCAAGGGACTGGTGTTTCAGCACTGCCTCGAGTGTGTGAACACCCAGCTGGGCTGTGAGAGCACCCAGGCTTGGTCTCAACTTTGCTACAAGATTGGAGCGGGCACCAATAGCAGGGAGAAGCCAAGCAGCGGGAGCAGGCATTTCCAAGCCTGCGAAGGTTGGGGAATGGGGGGCAGCGTTTCTGGGCCCCTGAGAGTACAGAGATGCCTGGGTCCATAGCCATGATTCGAGCAGCTGCAGCTTTGCCCAGGAGGGTGGGGCTCCTGCCTGCTCTTGGAACAAAGAGCACAGGGATGTCCAGTTTGCAGCCATGGCTTGGGTGGCTGCAGTGGCACCTGGTAAGCTCCTGACTCTACTGAGTAGGGGTGGGGTTCCCACTTGTCCCTGACTCCTGCTGGCTCCATGAAGCATGCAGCAGCCCTGGCCAAGCTTCCTTGCAGCAGCTGGTGTGATGGCAGTGGCTGCTCCAGATGGCCCATCACTGCCATTACCAGCAGTATATGTGTTCCCTTTTCTCCATAACCTCGTCAGCATCTGTTATTTTTTAACTTTTTAATATTAGCCACTCTGACTGGGTATGATATGGTATCTCACTGTGGTTTTGGTTTGCATTTATCTAATGATTAGTGGTATCGATAATTTTTTAACATGTTTGTTGACCACATAGATGTCTTCTTTTGAAATGTGTCTGTTCATGTCTTTGCCCACTTTTAAATGGGGCTGTTTGTTTTTCTGCTTGTTAATTTAAGTTCCTTATAGATTCTGGATATTTGACCTTTGTCAGATGCATAGTTTGCAAATATTTTCTCTCAATCTGTAGGTTGTCTGTTTAATCTGTTGATAATGTCTTTTGATGTGCAGGAGCTCTTTAGTTTAATTAGGTCTCACTTGTCAATTTTTGTTTTTATTGTAATTGCTTTTGATGTCTTTCTCATGAAATCTTTGCCTGGTTCTATGTCCAGAATAGTATATCCTAGAATTGTTACTTTTCAAGGGTTTTTATAGTTTTAGGTTTTACTTTTAAGTTCTTTAGACCTGTGCATTTGTCTTGGATTGTGAGGGCTGGAGTCATATTTAAGAAAGACCTAATGAATTGGGCATTGAGCTTGGAAGGGTGGGAATGCGTGTTCCTCTAAGAAGCACACATTTCTGCAAAGTGATATTAGTTTTTTTCATTCTTGGGTGTGGGAGTGATTGATATTTCTAGAGTGATATTTTGAGACACTTCACATAAATAAATAGAAATTTTACCTGAGGACCCATGATCCTGTGTACATGTAACTAACTCTTCGTAATGCCAGTGGCTGTCCTTCAGTGGAATAACCTGAAAGAAAATATGCATTAAAAGCATGTAATTTATAATTAGGAAAATCTTCAACCTTATTTTTTCTATTTAAGGTAGGGGTTGATGGCAATGTATAAGAACTGGACTATAGCTTAAAGGTTTTTAACAGCCTA
This sequence comes from Pan paniscus, assembly GCF_029289425.2. Lineage (NCBI taxonomy): Eukaryota > Metazoa > Chordata > Mammalia > Primates > Hominidae > Pan > Pan paniscus. Next base: position 43,295,453 of record NC_073258.2, on the reverse strand, counting down.
ACACCTCTCTCCTAATGTGAGTTGGGTAAGCACTAGAGAGTTAAGTAATTTTCCTACTGCCACATAACTAGATCTTCTATTCTTTACTGTAGCATATTTTATTCTTGTAAAGAATGTTATCCCATAAAAGCGTGCGTATAGTCTGTATAAATTCAACCCCCTTTACAGAGACATAATTTTGTAAGTGTTTGATGTAAAATTTATGGATAGGAGACTAGCTGTCTGGATGCAACAAGAGTTGATGTATAAATCAACCTCATTAGGAACTGAAAAGATGCAAATTAAAATCAAAGTTCAATACTATTACAGACATGAAAAATTAAAATTTGAAAATTTTGATAATTCCATGAGTTGGTTAAGATGTAGACTCTCTGCAGCTCTTTTACACTACCTGTATGCTTATAAGAGTATAAATTGGATTATCCAATTGGCAGACTCCACTAAGGCTGACCATACTAATCTCCATGTTTATAATAGCTTTATTTGTAAATGCCCCAAGCTGTAAACAACTCAAAAGGAGAATAAATAAGTTATGCTGTATTTAAACAATGGCATAATATAGAGAAATGGCAATAGACTAGCACTACCTTCAAAAGCAAGGATGACTCACACTAAAGAAAGAACCAGACACCACAAGAGTAGATAAAATGGGATTCATTCACAAAAAAATTTTAAATAAAATTAATTTATGGTATTATAAGTCAGGATAATGATAACCTCTGAGGAAAAGGGAGGCTAGATAAATTGGAAGGTTAAAAGAAGAGGGCTTCTGAGGTTCTGGTATTTTTCTATTTCCTGATTCTTGTGGTAGTTACATGGAAGTGTTCACTTTGTGATAATTTTCCAAGCTGTACACTTATTATTTCTGTATTTTTTGTGTATATATGGTATGAGTCAATAAATTTACAATACAAGTTGGTGTACAGAAAACTGAAAAATAAAGAAGATAATGATTAGATAAAATTTAAAATTGTAAGAATATTTTTAAAATGTAAGTCTTAGCTTAATTCAAAAGAAATTGATAGAGGGTGTATTGGGAATACAGGTGCTCATATTGCCAGTAACCAAGGATGAGATTAGAGTAAAAATTCTTTTGAAATAGATATTCACAGACTAGGTACCTAGCCTAGTGAACAGAAGCAAGATAAGAAGAAGGAAAAAAAAAAAACTTTAGAGAAAGTCAGGAATAGTAGAGATCAGAATTGGAAATAATTAAAATAGGGCATAAGAGCCAAAGACTTTCTGAGTAAGTCACCTCTTTTGAAATAGGCAAGTCTATTTCATGCTATGTATCTGCAGCTTTTCCGTCTACCTTAGCCCTCTCACCCAAGGGGACCCATAGTACAGTCTAACAGTCCTGTGCCCTCAAGAATTGGCTGGGGTGGAAAGTGACAATTAAGAAGGATGAAGTTGTGCTAAAGAGGTAATAGGTTGGGTTCCCAAATATAGGACTAGCCTAACATATTACATTGACTCTGTGCTGATGACACATGGAAACTCTTGTAGTGGATGCAGGAAATGAATGAGATGCTACATTCATTGTCAGAATTTGTAATAAAGGAACAAAATTTTCTATTCCCATGTGGGTGTTTTCCTTACAGACAACAGCAGATGACATCTCCCTCCAACATGCTCTCATGATAGTTCAGGCTTCTCTTTTTACAACACTCATCACACTTGTGATATTTCTCGTATCTGCTTTTCTTCTGGACTCTAAACTGCATAGGACAAGAACCACACTTATCTTTCCACAGCTGGATCCTTACAGCCTAGCACAGTGCCTGGCACAAAATAAATGACTAAAACTTCTCCCAAATAACATCAATCAACCCAAAAGATAAGTTGCTTTCCAAATTACAATAAAAAACACTAACTTCAAACTCACTGAAACTGATTCTTAAAGTGGGCTATTCTGTAGCTTTTCAATCTTCTTCAAAGTACTTATGTTGCTTTTCTTTTTGCATCTTGTCAGATGGGTAAAGAAAATCACCCTGGTGGTGACAGCAACACCTCTAGATATTCAGCACTTTCAAAATCTTTGACATATTTTCTAAGGAACCAGTTCTAAAAAATCCATTCCCTGAGAATTCCCTTATCGGAATGTCCTCTTCTGTCTGACGGAGAGCAAGTTTCATGCTGTCTTTCAGTTTCCTACCTTCTCTCCCATGCAGTTATAAGTTGCCCAATGAATGTTCACCAGTTTGAATTGAATATTTTCACTGCAGAGAATTTCCACACTATTCACTTCATAGATATAAGATATAGCTTTCTTCTCCATTCTAGTTAAAAGTCAGTGTGAGGAAATGAGTAACTGGGAGTGAATCTCATTTGTGTGCATGGGGGTTCAAATGCAAATGAGAATTAGAAAATACATAAGACACAGTTTGATTTAGACCTATGATTCAAAACTGGATTAGCAACTCACACTTGTCATCACATATTTTTGTTTGATGACTATTCTTATTTTAACTAAAGAATAGTTCCAGTCATGCTAACCTATGACTCAAGGAACAACGCAAATGGCTTAACATAACAATTAAGTCCTATAACTCCCTAACACTGGAGTTACTAAAGTGTTTCCACAGGAAACAAATGAAAATTATCATGCTAAAATCATTTAAGTTTAAATGCACTGAATATATTTTTGAGTTAAAATCGTTAAGATTGGGAAGAGTTTAATATTTTAAATGGAAAAACATAAAAAGAAACATATTAATTCCCTTTAAAATAATCTCAACAATGATTTTTAAATTACTTCAACATGAGTTCTATATGGACTTAATTGGTTTTAGTAACTCAATACTTTCCAGTCTAGAATGTCTTCAGGGATCTCCAGGTAAGTATAGTTGACTCAATTTCTATTTATATGAGTTATCTATAGCTATGTAATAATATTATCAAAAAATTAGCAGTTTAAACATCCCACACTTATTATCTCACAGTTTCCCTGCATCAGGATTCCAGACAGGGTTTAGCTTGTTTTCCACTTCAGTGTCTTACAAGGCTGCAGTCAAAGTGTCAGTTATGTCTTGGTTTTTATCTGGCTTTGTCTAAGAAAGGATCTTCTTCCAAGTTCATATGGATATTGACATAATTCAATTCTTTACAGCCTGTAATGATGAGGGCATTAGTTTCTTGCTGTTAGCCAGTGGCCGGTCTCAGTTCCTTGCCACATGGGCCTCTCCAACATGCCTGCTTGTTTCATCAAAGTTAAGGAGAAAGTGTCTCCTAGCAAGAGGGGTATTTAATCTTATGCAATGTAATCAGGAAAGTGACATTCCATTACCTTTACCATAATATATTGTTTAGAAACAAATCCTGTGCCCTGCCAAAGGGAAGGAATGACACAAACAGGCAGGAGTATGAGGAGAGAGCAATCATTGGGAGTCATCTGACAGTTTTGTCACATGTGTCAATGAAATGGGAATCAATGGCTCTTGCCTAGTTTATGGCTCTATTCTGATAGTGCCCAGAAACATGCTACTTGATTTTCAGAAAGGTGACTTTTCAGTTCAAAATGTGTATTTCCAGTGGTTCCTGAATTAGATTTAATGGGCTAGTAAAATTTGATTGAGAAGATGGTGGGAGAAAAAAAATGAACAATTGATATTAGTTTGCCAACTTTAATTTTGCCAAAAATGTATCAAAGGAAAATTAAAAGCAAATGCAATTATCATTTTGTAAACTGAAGAATGATCAAATACCCAAAAAAGGTAAGGGCAAAAATTTCAGAATAAAGAATCTGGCAACTTACTTTGTATTTTAAAATTCTATAATCACGTTGTTCTCTTTTCATCACAAAGCAGTGAAAAGTTGGTCACCTACTCACTATTTTTCAGATTGGCATTTGAGAACTACCATAGCAGAGACATGAGATTTTTTTCTATAATAAATTAAGATATATAACTTGCTTAACTCCTAAAGAAATTAACTAGATTTACTACTTAAATATGGAGCAAAGTAAAACTTTTAAATACGAACGTGAACAGAGACCATGTAAAGGAAGCAGATGGACTGGAACATACCAGATGCCAGGAAGAAATGAGCAGAAACTAGGGCACTAGATTTGGCTGTAAGGTCTTTGGCCATCAAGTTGCCTTATGTAGATGACAAGTTTGGATAAGACAATGTGTGACTGCAACTGAGGAAAGATTATTTTTTTCTTTAGACTTGAATGCAGTCAGAATTTAGCCCAAGAGTTCTTCTGTGAAGGACTTGTATCTCTTCCCAAATTATGAGCAATGACTTTCAAACAGAGAGTTTTTTATATTTGCAAAGGAAGTAATATTTGTTCCCTATCCTTCTTCATACTCTTCTAATTATTGTAATCATTGTATGAATCATAGGGTGTGCAGTGGATCCAAGGGAAAAAGGCTGAGTAGGTGCTCAGGTATTATGTTTTGTCCCAGGTACATGTGGTTTCTAATGGTGTTGCCCAGTACAGAGCAGAACCTAGAGGATTTCAATAAACATGTTAGAGATCAGAACATTGAGTGGTTTAGGTATCACAGTTTGCTCTGTTCCCAAGAAATCTGGCAGTGTTGTTTTTTTAAAGATAAAATTTAATGGGCTATAATTAATATATGATAATCTTTCAAAGGCCAATTTGGCTTTCTTTGTTTGCTCTTAGTACATTGCATTAGATGCTAGAGCATGCTGTGCTATTGGCCTAAGATGAAGAAAAAAGAGGCATATTCAGTGGTGGTGAAGCCAGTGATTTAGAGTGAAAGAGAAGAACAAGGTTGAATTTAACATAGAGGCCCAGGCTGGCAAGAAAAATGCAACTAGAAAAGCTCTCTGGTGAGAAAAGCAGAGGCAGAATTACAGCATCTAAAAGCCAGTCAATAGAAAAGAAAGAACATGAGAATGGAATTTAGATTGAAAAAATAAACAAAAATTTTTAAAAATCAGAAAAAGCCATTAGAATATAACTAATTTTTCCTTTTTTTTTTTTTTTTTTTTTTTTTTGCCTTGAGACCCTGGGAGGGACTGAGTTCCAGATGTGTCTTTTAATAAGATAAATTCTTCATTATAGAAGTAGTTGAATAAAGCATGTGATTACTACAGGAATTTACATATCAGATGTAAAGCAGAATTACCTTTGCTCCATTTCTATGTAAGTGAAAATAAGATTTGTTAAGTCCAATACAAAATGTATGAAAGACTTGATATTGTATTCATCGTTCACCTCTTTGCAGTTAAAATATGCAAGGAAGTACAATTAACTAATGGAGGCTGATCTAGGTCAGTAAAGCCACCAACATTTAAGTGTTGGCTTTTAAAGAGATCTTTATGTGACAGAACAGCAGAGAGCTTTTGGAATTAAGAACATAGATATTTACAAACTTGTGAAACCAGGGTCTTAAACTTCAGAATCCATAATATCATGCAGGAGATTGGATATCTTTTTTTGTTATGAATAGTCTCAGATTGTGACTCATTGAGCTGATAGAAGCCCTAGAATGTAAGTTTATTACAAGCTCCCAGGCTCCCAGTATGAAACTAATGTGAGTCAAAAAGTCACACTCTGAAAGACATTGTCTGAGAGGAAATGTAGGCTTAAATTAGCCTTGAGGTAATTCTTTGCTTATAGCCTTCTCAGCAATGAAAACCTCTGGAATCCATTATAAGAACCTTGTAGAAGACAGTGTGGCAATTCCTCAGGGATTTAGAACTAGAAGTACCATTTGACCCAGCAATCCCATTACTGGGTATATACCCAAAGACACATGCACACATATGTTTACTGCAGCACTATTTACAATAGCAAAGACTTGGAACCACCCCAAATGCCCATCAGTGATAGACTGGATAAAAAAATGTGGCACATTTATACCATGGAATACTATGCAGCCATAAAAAAGAGTGAGTTGATATCCTTAGTGGGGACAAGGATGAAGCTGGAAACCATCATTCTCAGCAAACTAACACAGGAACAGAAAACCAAACACCACGTGTTCTCACTCATAAGTGGGAGTTGAACAATGAGAACACATGGACACAGGGAGGGGAATAGCACACACTGGGGCCTGTTGGGGTAGGGGGCAAGGGGAGGGAGATCATTAGGACAAATACTTAATGCATGAGGTACCTAAAACGTGGATGCCAGGTGGATGGGTGCAGCAAACACCCATGTATAGCTACGTAACATGGCCCATGTATAGCTATGTACTTTTTCATCAACTCTCATGTAATTGGACTTCATTGTACCTGTTTAAGGGATATACTAACACATGCAATGTACAGATGAGTACACTAAATATGAGAGAGGTTAAGTAAATTTTTCATGGCCACAGAACTATTAAGTGATGGAATTGTAATTCAAAATTAGTTCTGAGTGACTCCAAACACTGTATTCTCCCCTTCTCACTATGATGCCTCCCAGAATAAATGCTCATATTAATAGCAGTGTGTTTGCATTTATTATCTGAGGAGATGGTAATAATAAGCCTATATCATACTATTTACCCCCAAGTTAATGAAATTTTCCTCCATATTCCATATGATGAGCTAATTATGCTCTTATGAGTCATTGGAAAATTCTGTTTTATTCATTACACTATTGTTTACTGAGTGTCAACTATGTACCAGAAATTGTAGGCACTGAGCAGACTAGCAAGACAAAGTCTCTGCTTTCTGAAACCAGCCTTAATTTATTTCTAATCACTCTGTACATGTAAGCCAACATGCCAGATCACTGGATCCCCCAATCATAGTTTCTGGAATACAACCCAAAGCCACATAAGTATTCTACCAATGCCCAGATGGAATCATTTCCCTATATTAGTAAATAACACAGAAGTTCTGTTACTTCTAAATACAAAATTTATTTTAAATCTGTACGCTTCTCTTTGTCTTAACTCCCACTGGATCCAAGCCATTATTTCCTCTTCCCTAGATTAATATCATAACTTCTCAGCAACCATTCTCTGTGGTTCCATGTTTGCTTCTACCCAACCCATTTCTAACACAGCAATATAAACATCAATGAAATTAACTTTTCAAAAATCTAAATTTACTCTGGGTTTCTCACAACTTCCATTTCACTGATTCTGTATTAATCTGTTTTCACACTGCTGTAAAGACATACCAGAGACTGGGTAATTTATAAAGAAAATGAGATTTAATGCACTCACAGTTCCATGTGGCTGGGGATGCCTCACAATCATGGCAGAAGACAAAAGTCATGTTTTACATGGTGGCAGGCAAGAGAGAATGAGAGCCAAGTGAAAAAGGAAACCCCTTATAAAACCATCAGGTCTCATGAGACTTATACACCACCACAAGAATAGTATGGAGGAAACCACCTCCCTTTCAATTATCTCTCACCAGGTCCCTCCCACAATACGTGGGAATTATGGGAGCTACAACTCAAGATGAGATTTGGGTGAGGACACAGCCAAACCATATCAGATTTATTTCCATTGCTGTTTTTATACAAACTTTTACTTCTGACAATGGCCTACCAAGCTCTACATACCTAGTACCTGCCTAACTCTTCAAACTCATTACGAATCAATCTGCCCACTGCATACAATGCTTCATTCACTCTGGCTTTTTAAAACTTACGATCCAGGAAGTCAAGGCTTTTCCAGTTTTCAGTCTTTGGACTTGTTTCTCTGCCTACGCCATTGTTCCCCTAGCAGAGTCCATGCCCATTGGCTTCACTGCAGTATCCACAGTATCTGTTACAGTGTCCAACACATAGGAGGAACCAGACTAATATATGGAGAATGAAGGAATAAAATATTAAAGATTTAAAAGCTTACTATAAATCTGTCTCTAGAACAAAATAATACTTGGAGCTTTCTGAGATGAATAAAAATACAAAATGTCTCCAGATAACATATTGATCATTATACAAGTAATACTCTAAATGATCAAAGGGTCTAGACCAAGATGAAAAAATTTTTAAAAAATACAGAATCGGGCTGGGTGCAGTGGCTCACGCCTGTAATCCCAGCACTTTGGGAGACCGAGGAGGGTGGATCACGAGGTCAGGAGATCAAGACTATCCTGGCCAACATGGTGAAACCCCGTCTCTACTAAAAATACAAAAATTAGCTGGGCATGGTAGTGCGTGCCTGTAATCCCAGCTACTCAGGAGGCTGAGGCAGGAGAATTGCTTGAATCAGGGAGTCGGAGGCTGCAGTGAGCTGAGATTGTGCCACTGCACTCCAGCATGGGCAACAGAGTGAGACTCCATCTCCAAAAAAAAAAAAAAAAAAAAAGTAAAGAATCTAAACTGAAAATCTTATTCCAGATATTTCCTCTTTTACACATCCCAACACACATTGCTGGTTTATTTAAATAGCAATTTATTCACATGCTCATTCATTTACCTTGTCATGAGTACATTTGTTTTTAGTACTACCTCTTAAAAAGAAAAGGTAAAAAAAAGTATTTATTCTGCTGCCAAGCATTTTAGCATGAAGTAGAAAAGTTATGGCAGGGACAAAAATAACTCAAGTATAAAGTTTAGAGCAAAATGTGGTTTAAGAGCTCTATTGATAAAATGCTTTGGGAGATCAGAAAGGGGAGAAAAACCTCTGGAGAAGAGATGGGGTTATTAGCTATATAGTTTCCCCTTCAAAAAGCAAAGAAGGATAGGATGTGTGTGTGTGTATATACACATCAAGGTGAGGGACACCATGAGAAGGTATACAAGGAGGGAAGTATGGGGAAATTTTATTTTTCTTGGAACATAAAAGACTTCAAGGAGAATAGTTTAAAAATATAAACAGATGAGGATTGAATTTAATTATACAGAGTTCCAAAAGGCATTACCAGGAATTGGATTTTAATTCTGTGATTAACAAGGAGTCATGAGCATTTCTGGAGCAAGGAATGGGGGTCATCAAAGCACTGCTTGAAACAGTTAAGGTAATCTTTTTTAAATTTTTTATTTTATTTAATTATTTCTCATTGAGATACTCACCTAGCATAACACTCACCATTTTTATACGTAAAGTTTGTTAGTTTTTAGTCAAATCACAAGATTGTGCAACTATCACCATTATCTAATTCCAGAATATTTTCAGCACCCAAAAAACTAGCAAATTGTTTTCCATAGTAGTTGCATCATATTACATCATCACCAGCAATGTAAGAGAGTTAATTTCTCCAAATCCTTGCTAACATTTGTTATTATCTATCTTTTTAAAAATTATAATAATTATACTGATGTTATGTGGCATCTTGTGGTTTTGACTGGAATTTTTCTAATGAATAATGATGTTGAGCATCTTTTTATATGCTTATTCAACTAGAATGTCTATTCAAATTTTTTGCCAATTTTTAATTATGTTATATGTCTTTTTACTGTTGAGTTGTAGGAGGTTGTTTTAATATATATTTGGACTTCAAGACCCTTATTAGAGATATTATTTATAAATATGTTCTCACATTCTGTGGTTTGCTTCGTCATTTTTTTGGTAGTGGCCTTTGAAGCACAACAATTGTTAATTTTGATAAAGCCTAATTAATTTGCTTTTTTTTGGTTTCTTCTGCTTTTGATGTCATATCCAAAATCCATTTTATAATCTAAGATTACTAAGATGTACACCTTCCTTCAGATCTGCCAAATAAAAGTCATTTATAAAAGTTTTTATTTTGTTTGCTCTTATAGTCAATAGCTGTCACATTGTTAGACTACTTAGCTTTCTCTATAGTTCAGTAATAAGGATGAGTAAATGGTTGTGTTTTCTAAGCCATTTTTCACTGTGAAACTAAGTTGGTTATTCATGGGTGCTACTGATCCCTCAACAGTGACCATCAGAGAATAACAAACTATACTGAAGTGCAAACGCTGGATGTTTGGCTGATTTATTAATTCACAATGGTCAACCTCAAGATGTGCACAGTTTAAATTCTTGTTGAAACAAAATTAGAAATAACAGTAAGCGAGGGATCTAAAGAGTTGTTCTGAAATATGCCAAACCATGACTGTTCTATTCCCAATCATTATAACATTTTTAACAAGAGTGATGTCTTTAATCTCTTTTCCTCTCTGTCCCTAGAGTTAGAAACAGTTTGATATCAATAGAGTTGGCCACATAGCACATCTGTGGTCTCTGAGCAAGTGTTTCATTTTTATAATCCCTCCGGGTCCCCAAAATTAGAGTCAGAAAGAGAAAATAAATTTTCCCTCTACTTATTAGCTGTGTGATTTAGACTACTTAATCTCATCAAGAGTGTCCTTGTCTGTAAAACACAGGCAATGATATTTACCTTGTGAAATGGCTGTGAAGAAGAAACATGATACAAAACATGTAACCAAATAGCTGATACACAAAGCACGTTATCTAATGTTGCAATCATTTTGTTATAAAGATAATATAGAGTTATTCCTTTATTAGCATTTTGAAGAAAAAATTAAGCATACAAGCTTTTGAAATGATGATGCAAATGGAAAATATGGCCAGTTCAAATATTTATGCTCATAAAGCAAAATAAATTTCTTTGTCTTTTTCTTTCTGCTGATTAGTTCTCTGGTCTTTTTAGGTCTTAGGAGTCAGGATACAAAATGAAAGGCATATGGAATTGTGTAACATTTTGTGATTATTACTTTCTTCAAGTAGGGGCAATGGCCACAAATACATAAGGATACTGGGGGTTCTGTGTGTACTTGAAATTTACCATCTACAAGGTTACCTTATTCCCAGGGCAAAAGATACCCACAGGGTGCTTTTGGACTCACCCTTATCAAAGTCTCACCTCTCACTGAGATAGGAAAATACTTTCTAGATGGAAGTCAGTACCCTACAATAATAATAGCTGGGCTTTCTCTGTGTTACTGAGAGATGGCTAATCCATTCTAGATGGGGAATCTTTGGGCCCCTTACCTTACTGAGATGTTTAGTTGTTCCCACTAAGGCTATGTGAATTCATCACGGACCTTATCTCATATGTTCAACACCAAAAGAGCACATATCCTTACTTGAAGTCAGCAGGAGTTTTCAGAAAAAGAGGAACAGTTGGACATAACAGATTAAAGGCACGAACGTCAACTCGTCCTTCTGTCTCCATGGTCTGGATGACTCTATCCATTTAGTAGCAAATGTTGAGGAGTAATTATCTTTCCACTAACTTGCTTTCAAATGCCAGGAGGTTATAAATATTCTTATGGGAACGAAACAGCTTGAAGAGATGTAAAAATGAAATAAGAGGAAAGAGTGATTCTCTTCTGATGCCAACTATTATCTATGCCCCATGGTCTTGAAATTTAACTGCTTAAGGTGTCTCAGTTTCCTCACCAACAACATGAAAAAAATCAAGTATAAAACTTTTAAGGTCTCTTACAGCATGTGAGTAATTAAGGAGAAATATTCTTTGCCTTATCATAAAATGTATGAGATTAAATGACATCAATGTATATTCCTGGCCAGTAAACAGCAACCAAAAGGAGAAAAAAATCTGTGACGAGTAACGATTTTCAAGAAATGCTCATTGAAATGGATAACAAGAAGCATTCAACAAGAGCTCAAGATAAATGAATGTTAATGAACTACAAAAAGGGCTCAGGATTACTTATTGAAGAGAAAAGCAAGAGTAATAGGCCTCAGGCATTTTGCCCTACTTATCCCTGGTACTGCAATGCTCCCATGGCTTTTCTGATTGAACTACAGTGAGGATATTTTAGAGGAGACTTGGATTGATGCAAGTACTTTCAACAATACTAAATAATGTAAAATTTACAGGTAAGTTAAATGTCTTGTATTATGTGACTAATTTCAGGGAGGGGATTTTTGAAGACAGTTTTCTCCACTAGTATATCACATAACTGCGTTCTACTTGATCTGTTGTGAAACTGGTAAACATTGTCTTCACTGTTGGCTGAACTCCTGTAGTCTATAGCACAACGTTTAGCACTTTATAATTTATGAGCATAGCTTTTTTGTGTGTATTTTCACCACCATTGACCTTTGTAAGTTCCCTGATGGCAGTTAACAAATTTGGTTCTACTATGTTATTCTCACCAAGACCTAGCTCCAGTCTGGTCAAGGAAATATTGATCCAAAAACAATTGTTAATTATCTCTCAACATTATGGAGTCAAGAAACCAGTCAAAATAAACAGACATTTGGGAAAGGACTATTCTGAATGTGCTCACATTGGGAATTCTCCCTCCATGCTAAATCATTATCCAGTTGACAGAGTCTTTGGAAAAAATATTATCCTGCATTCACAATGAAGATTCATTTTTTTTATGCACTTGTATTGCTTCTTCCACCACTGTGACATGGTTCGAAGTTTTCCTTCTATTCTTTTTCATGTTACTAGAATCTGCATAATCCCTATGGATTTATAAAAAATTCTACCAATAATATCACTATTCATTATGTTCAGCTCAGATTTTCCTGGGAACATGTAACACTCACAATTTGGCTTCTAATATATCACCCAAAGGAGAGATGACAGTTTGAAGATTATCAAAATTCAGGAATCTTGTTTCTACTGCACTTCATTAGGTGTATGTGATGAGGTGTGTGGGGGAGGGAGTGATTGGATATATGTTGTGTGTTTTGGAAAGCCACTTTACCTCTCTTTCAATGCTTTTGTCCATCAAATAGAGATTATAATACCTTATCCATCATTCTTGGTGGTTGTGGAGTTCAGGTGAGAAATGAGGTACAGTGCAATAAAAACTAACACTTAACTATGGCTATTAATGCAATGTTATAGGTTATTTATTATAAATAATTGTTTAGCATCTATATGATTTTGCCTTTTAAATCATAATGGTAAAATAAACGTTAAAAATGACATTTTAATGTCAGACAGCTGTGGACACAATAGCTCATTTATTTACTAAGTACATGAGCTTGGGCAAGTTGCTTAATTTTTTTTTTTTTTTATGCCTTGGTTTTTTCGTGTTTAAGAGTAAGAGTAATTGAGTTTTCTGAAAGTTTAACTGAGCTAATGCACTCATATTATTTAGTGTGGCACAAAGTAAAGACAGAAATATCAGATATCATTACTGATTTGGAAAAGTAAGTGGAAGGAATAGCCTTGACACAAACTTCCTTATATAGCAGATTTGAACAATAGCAGCAACATTTAACATTTTTAATTAATAAAACCTTAAGTAAAGTTTAATTTAAGTTTTAAATTTGTAGACTTAGCCACAATCGGACTCTGAGAGGACAAGGAAGCGCCGTTTACAATTTAAAAACGTATTCTTTCTAGGCGTGTTGATGGTGTTGTGGTCTGCAGCCATAAAGTGCAAGAGCCAAGGGGATTTGACTGTCTCATCCTATCTATGATCTGCCCATTTGGGAGTCCAACTCAGCCTCAGAATCAAGTTCTCCCATATCCATTGTAGGCACTGCTGGAACATAAGAAGAAACAGATCAAGCTCATCAAATCAAATACTCTGAATTCAATCCCTTCCTCGTTATGCAAAAAAAAAAGGTCTATTCTGTATAATCATTTTGGATTTCGATGAGACTTGCATAAAGCAAAGAAGGAAAAAAAACAAACAGGTGGCAGCAGTTCATTGGAATGCAAAGGTGCTAACCAGGGCCTTCTTTCATCTAGTAATTGCCTCATGGTTCACAATTACTATCTATGCCAATTATAACAAGATAAATGTCTTTCCATGTGGTAGGGACTGAAAGACAGCTGCTTGTTTACAGCCAGTCGTTGAAGTGTCCGTAATTGTCTGAGGTTTTTAATGCAAGATAGAAACATTTAACAACAACAACAAAAAGAAGGTATCCCTGTGACTGACAAAAATTAAGATGTGAAACATGGATCATCATGCAACTGCGACTATGATTGTATTGCCCATTAGCAAACTGGAGATTTCATTACCAGCACAGCCCCTTGAAGATCTAAGACAAAATTGATGTGAGTGAAACGCAGAAAAATATTAGATAGAAGGTGATGAAGAAGAGAGCTTTAGGGAGGTGGAGGGAACCCAGCTGCGGCAAGGAAATGTGCATTAGACAGTGAATTATGCTTCAATTTTAATCTTTCCACCTACACTCCTTATGGTCTCTCCATGTGGCTCATTTTTGTTCTGACTTTTAAGTTAAGCAACTTAACATTGTAAATTAGAGAAAATTTTGTTTTGTGTAGGAACATAAAGTTAGATGCCTGTAAAGGGACTCAGAGGTCAGCTTTTGGTGATTGTGTATATCAACTGACAAATAGACCTTTGAGCATATTTGCTCTCTAGGTTGCCACACCTGGTTTCTAGTCTCATGGAAGGTCTTTATATTGGATTACAAGCACATTGTGACTGCATTTCAGAACTAAGTATTTCAGAAACCCAACAGGTTTGCTATCATCTGACAAAGATATATCATTATGGAACAAGTAGTTTGTCCTATATCAAAGAGGAGATATACAAGACAAATAAAGATTAAATAGTACACTCTTATAACTGTAAACCATTTTAGTTGGAAAGAGATTAAAGCTCTTTCTGCATCTTTTCTTTAATTTAGAGATCTGTGCTAGTGAATTTAGGTGAGTAAATTCTTGTCATCATATTTTGATTTGGGAAATTTATCTTTTAACATAGTACAGCTGCAGAAGGCCAACAAATCAGATCCACAAAATTTTCAAAAGGGTACATATACTTAAGTAGATCATATGTGTCAGTGTTTGTGAATCCATAATTGTGTGACTATATGTATTTGAGTGTATGAGTACAAGTGTGAGGCTGCGAGTATATGTTTGTGAGCTGTGTGAATATTAAGTGTAAGCTTCCAGTCTGTTAGTGTGTTTGTACATATTCGTAAATGTGTTTGAGTATATTTGTATGTATGAAAGTATATGTGAGTGTGTATGTTTATATATGTGTATGAGTGTGTGCACATTTCTGTGTATGTTTGTGTATGTATCTGATCTTGGATTATAATTCAACCACTTATTGATGGTAACTTCTCTAATCTGTTAATGATAATGTGACATAATGTATGTAATAATCTTTATAAAATCTAGAGTACTATGCAAGTCTACTTCATTATTACAGATACATAAAACATATTATTTTACAGCTTTAAGACCCGAACAGTACTGTACAGCAATCACTATACTCTCTGAATGCCTGTATGTAGTCAGAAAACTCAGTCTAAAATGTTTATCCATATCTGAAATGTAACTTTTATATCCTTTCTCTCATTCCTAATTCATAAGACTTCCTTTCCCCGTATTTCTGAGAAGATATCTCTACAACCATTAAAAATGAGCTCTTCTGCCTAGTCTATTTTTTTCCCTTTACTTGGGACCAGTAACTATAACCAATCTTGCTATAAGAATTTCCCATTAATAGTTTGCAGTTGTGGAAGAAGCTGCTCCTCTCTGTGTGCAAACCTGGAACAAGAGTTGCTTGTACATATATAAAAGCAGTTCAAATACGATGGTTCTCCTTTCTTAAAAACATAGTTAAAATTATCCTTTTGCAGGTGACCTCTTGAATTCTAAAACAAATTCCTTTTAATGGCAATCTTTTCCATGAGATTCAATTTAATGTTTTTTAAACCCAGGTGGTGTGATGATGTGAGTATAACTGCATAAAATATAGATAGAGCTGTTCTGAGGCATGCGTTGCTCACTTTAAAAAATCAAGACAAACAAAAAAGTCTTAAACTAGGAAGACACTCATGCTTCTTAGAGATTTAGTTTAGCTTCAAGAGTCACTAAATACCAAAGAAGGTGGCTGTATATTTAATCAGTTGGAATATTTTGGATTGAGTTGAGTCAATATTAAACCCCTTGATTTTCTAAAATGTCATACTTTGTATAAATTGGAGATGTTGAGAAAGGTGACAAGCAGTGTATGTACTTTTAGTTTCAGGTTGAGAAGTCTTTCACCACAAGATTTTCCCTTTATTTGAAGTCCTTCTTCTTGGCTAAAGTATGGAGGCTGAATAGTCTGATCAAAGTCTAAGAAAACTGCTGCTGTGAAATGTGTGTTTCAGCTGAGAACTGCTGTTGAGAGACTGTCATTCAGTTTCAAGCACAATGCTAAATTAAGTCAGTGAAACGTTGATTAGTTCTTAGCTATATGTAAAATCTCGGTCAAGGTTGTTTTTGCTTTTGTGCGTGTGTACACTTGAAAGACCTCAGGACGCTTTATGTAGTAGATATTCAGTAAATACTCACTTATTCACTGCCTGACTAATCCCACGTTTCTAGATTTTTTAAAATATGCATTCCTTTGAAAATTTGGCAGAACCATTTCCTAGAAAAAGCCATGTATAAACACATACAGTGAAGAATTAGAGATCTCCTAATACCTCTCTGTGGATACACAGAGATTCATCAACCCCCATGTACATCCCCTAAACCAGTTCAAGTCATACTTTTTTTTTTCTTTTCTTTTTTTTTTTTTTTTTTTTGAGACAGAGTCTCACTCTGCTGCCCAGGCTGGAGTGCAGTGGCGTGATCTCGGCTCACTGCAAGCTCCGCCTCCTGGGTTCACGCCATCCTCCTGCCTCAGCCTCCCGAGTAGCTGTGACTACAGGGGTCCGCCACCACGCCCGGCTAATTTTTTTGTATTTTTAGTAGAGACGGCACCGTGTTTAGCCAGGATAGTCTCCATCTCCTGACCTTGTGATCCGCCTGCCTCGGCCTCCCAAAGTGCTGAGATTACAGGCGTGAGCCACCGCGCTCAGCCTCAAGTCATATTTTAACACAAGCAGAAACTGAAACCAAAAGATCAAATCACTAATGGAGGCCTGGTATCAAATAGCAAGTAGTTTCTGTGGTAAGCTGGGGAGTGTATAACCTCCTCTAAAAGGGTTTCCTTACTTCATTCTATCCAATTTTTGGCAGGTAGGAAAGTCAGTCCAGCGCTGTCAGATTTCCTGGTATGTTAAGAGAAGCCTAAAATATTGTTTGTTTAAATGCAAAATTTCTTAAACAGTGACGACTAACTCCAGTTATTTACAAAATATTGTGTTGACCACACAAACTGTCCTAATAGCCTATTTCTGGTAGTAGGCCAACAGTTCATTATTACTCTTCCAAATATTATACCTTATATATGTTCAGAGTTTGTCATTCACATAACAAATATTCGCTAAGCTTTATTATATTCAAAATCTTAGGCCTCGCTCTGTAAAATGTGCGAGGGTGAATACAGGAATATTTGATATCCCTGAACTTAACACAGAGGTGTTAATACTTTGTACACAAGAAAAGTCATGCAGATGTTTATGTGGGGAAAACACATAATAATATGGAAACAATTTTTAGAAATGAAACAAAACAAGAAGACAGTGTTCTGAGTTCTCTGAAGGTTTGCTGAATTTCTATCACGTTAACCAATTTTACCTGGCATGCAGTAAGGTTATATATGACCCCTGTGGAGTCCATAACTGCCCAGCCATATGCAGAAGAATGAAACTAGACCCTTGCCTTTCACCATATACAAAAAAATAACTCAAGAAGGATTTAATGATTTAAATGTAAGATCTCAAACTATAAAAATCTTAGATGGAAACCTAGGAATACCCATCTTGATATCGAGCCTTGGCAAAGAATTTTTGGCTAAGTCCCCAAAAGCAATTGCAACAAAAACAAAAATTGACAAGTGGGATCTAATTAAACTAAAGCTTCTCTACAGTGAAAGAAACTATCAGGAGAAGGGATGAGGGGAAGTTGAGAGTGACCTTCTCTTTCCTGTTGTTTTTTCAAATGCCAGGGTGCCATATTTGGGGTTAGTATGTCCTAAACTCCATCAACATTTTAATTAAAACACTTTTGGGGGATGAGATTTTTTCATGCTGAGTGTATGTATGTGTGTGTGTGCACATGTTTCTAGTTTATATAAGTAAATGTACATTTCTTGTGTTTCTGAGTTTATGAGCTTGCACAAGTCACCTAGTGACAGTCTCTAAATGTTAGAATTGCCAACGGTTTCCTTAAATATTCTATTTTTGATTCTCTGTCATTAAAACAAACCAGTCTTCATCTTGTAGAGTATATGATAGTGCCAGACTTAGAAGTAGGCAGCAACAAAACTTTAAGCTGAAATTAGAACTGGGAGAAGCAAATAAAGTGAGAACAAGGCTAAGGAAACACCTCACCCAAGGAATTTATAACCTGGTGGGAAATTAGCATTGAAAATGTAAATGAGGTTAGGGAAATTAAGAGGATTAACTAGCTTATAGGGATTTATACAAAAATAAAGAGAAGATCACTGAAAACCTTTGGGATCTGATCCCCCTCAACAGAATTAAAGCTGGTTTTTAGATGTGTGTGTATTTCTTTTGTTTTGCTGCTACTTCTAACTTGAAGGTATTGGAGCAGCAATGACAAATTGTTCTCAGAGACTATATTTGCTCTGTGTACCTAAATATGCCACCTATGTCCAGAGGCACACCTGAGGAGGCTTGCCTGCCTGACTGCTTTCTTGTGATTTGAATTGTTACGAATGGCAGCTGGCTGGGATTCCATTCCCAGTGTTTTTAGATTGTCTCGTAGACACAGACAACATGTTAGAAATAATAATTTTTGTGCATAGTTCTTCTGTGGTGGTTGGACATTTTCTTCAGTGTTGACTGAAGAATAATTGAGCTTTAGGGCATATCATCTAAAAAATGTAAAACCACTCAAAAAGGAGGAAATAAATGTGGGTAAAAATCCAGGCAAACATGAATGCATACTTACAGACTGACCCAATTATCTATTTAGTGGGTGCTTTCTACACAGCCAAAACACCTAACTGGATAGATTAGAGGGAAGATAAAATTAAGTACTCCAAATTCAGGTGTACTTCAAATTAAAGCCAGTCCACTCACCTACTATATGTGTTATCTTGAGCAATTTAGCTTTTCTAAGTCTCGGTTTTCCTAACTAGAAAAGGGAATTTGTTGGGTTGTTTCAACAATTAAATGCAATTAAATGAGATAGTATGAGCAAATGTCTTAGTTCGTGTGTGTGTGTGTGTGTGTGTGTGTGTGAAAGGACAAGAAGTAAGAAAGTTCAGCAAGCATGTATGCTAGATGGCCAAAAACACATAAAGAAAATCTAGGGTCAGGCACAGTGGCTCACACCTGTAATCTCACACTTTGGGAGGCCAAGGCAGGAGGATCACTTGAGCCCAAGAGGTTGAGGCTACAGTGAGCCATGGATATGCCACTGCACTCTAGCCTAGGTGACAGAGTGAGACTTGGTCTGAAAAACAAAACAAAAAAAATAAATAAGAAAATTTGATCAATCGCTTTCCATTGAGGCATTATCAGAAAAAAAAACCCATCAAAGATAGGTAATTGGGAAGAATGCATCTAATCAAGTGACAACCATGAAGCAGGAGTTGATTTAGAAATATTTTCTAATTTAATTTATAATGCAACGAGTAGATAATATTTTGTTTCTCTTGTACAGAAAGGGGCAACCTGAGAGAAAAAAGCCTTTGATGGCCCAGCCTGCATAAGGAAAAGTTATGAAAAACTTTTAAATGGATCAAAAAGATTACTGGGTATTTTGAGCACAAAACTAGGCATTGTTTATTGGGTACCGCTCCAGGTTATTTTCTTCTATTGTGTTTGAGCCTTTCATTGTCTTTGAGCTATCTTATAAGTCTATAAATTGTAAAAACAGTGATGCAAATGTTTTGTGCCCATAAATGTGCAATTGAATTCTTTCCTTTGAAGCAACAAATGATTTCTTGACCTTCCCCCGCTAGTGAAAAATCTAATTGTGTGTCTAGTCATAAATTTATTTAACCAGTTCTGTTTGAATATATACGTGTGATACTTTGAAATCTCTTTTCAAACTACTGTGTCATCATTTAGGTTTCCTTATTAATGAATGAATTAAATAAAATCTTTGACATTATTTTATATTTGTATTTAATTCATGATTTTACCTGTTTAAAAAATGCTTCCTTCAACACCTGTGTTGGTTGGTGCTGAATTTGAACCTCAGTCTGATGTTAAGACAAAGAGAAACAAAAATCTAAGTTAAACTTCTTTTTCCACCAGAAGGAGAGCAGATTCCAGGTTATTATCAACCCTTTGAATTATTGAATCTTCTTGCATCAGCATAAATAGTTACAGGAACCCACTACGAAAGACCCTATGGGTTTCTTAAAATGAAGTAACAGTTCAAGGACATCTGGAACTGAGAGAAAGGAAGAAAGTGAATGTAAATAATGATCAGAAATTCTTTTCCCTTAGGGTCATTATTCACCTTTCCAAGTCAATTTATCTGCTATAATGCCTTGAAAACACTTTTTAATCATTGCCTAGCATCTTAAAAAATCTAAGATATTACCTGAATTAAGTCAAACACCCAGAATGAATTTAAGAATGAAGGCTACTTGAATTTCACATGCCTCTGAAATAATTACCAAAGAGTTTATTTCTGACCATAATTATTGAAGAATTATTCACATTCCAACCCTCATAGAAATCTCTTACCTTCTGATATTTTTTGTCACCATGTTTTTTTTAGAAAAACAACAAAAGACAAAATTTTTAAAGGAAGTTTTAGCCAATTTCTTCTAAACATAAATTCCAAGGAGTTTGTATAGTTACATTTCTATATTTCAAGAATGCAGAGTCCTAATGGGCTCTAATATTTATGAGTTTCCCTAATCTTAATTTTCTGTCATTTCTCTTAACTGGTAAATATTTTGTCTTTCTGCTTACAGATAGTTTCAAGAATGTTACCACTATTTTACCTAAAGCATGCACAGATTACATTATTTAAATTAATATTTTAAATTTGAATTTCCATTCAATTCTACATATTTATTGTCTAAAAATACTTAGCTCTTTGGTTTCAGTTTCCTTATTTGTAAACAAGTAGATTTGGTTTAGAAAATGTATTATTCCCAATTCTAACATTTCAATTATTTTGATAATTGGTCTATATATGTGTGTGAGTGTCTATTCATCCTGCTTCACCTCAGTTACGCTCTCCCCAGAGTCCACATTTAAAACATCACAGCCATTAAAAGGAACACGATCATGTCCTTTTCAGGGACATGGATGGAGCTGGAAGCCATTATCTTTAGCAAACTAACACAGGACCAGAAAACTAAACATCTCATGTTCTTACTTTTAAGTGGGAGTTGAACAATGAGAACACATGGTCACAGAGAGGGAAACAACACACATTGGGGCCTGTTGAGTAGGAGAGGGGATGCAGGGGGAGAGAGAGCGTTAGGAAAAATATCTAATACATGCTGACCTTAATACCTAGGTGATGGGTTGAGAGGTGCAGCAAACCATCATGGCACATGTTTACCTATGTAACAACACAGGTGTTGAAGGAAGCATTTTGTATATATATATATATATATATATATATATATTTATTTATTTATATTGAGAGGGAGTCTCATTCTGTTGCCCAGGCTGGAGTGCAGTGGCACAATATCGGCTTGCTGCAAGCTCCACCAAAGGAAGAATTTTTTAAACAGGTAAAATCATGAATTAAATACAATTATAAAATACCTATGTAACAAACTTGCACATCCTGCACATGTACCCTGGAACTTAAAAATAAAGTTAAATTTAAAATAAAAATAAAAACAAAATAACATAACAACAAAAAATAAAATAAAGTAAATAAAATACCAACGACCCCCAAAAAATCAAAATTACAATTATCAAACATATAGTATAAAATAAAACATGACAGCTTCATAAAAACATGAAGGAAATTTTGGATATACTTGTTCTCAGGCAATGTAATTAATATTAGAATATTTTTCCAATATGGAAACTGAGAACAAAAACTATGATGTGGCATACTTGACCACTATGAAATCAGACTGTATAGCCGCTATGCTCCATCTGGTTGGCTAAAAGAGAAGAGACCAAACAATCCATTGATACATATATATATCACATATATATAATAACTCTCACCTCATATATTTGTATATATATATAGTCACCATATTTTTTTAGAAAAACAACAAAAGAAATTTTTAAAAGGAAGTTTTAGCCAATTTATATTATATATATACATATATATATGGGGTGTGTGTGTGTGTGTGTGTGTGTGTTTGGATTGTTCATATTTGTCTTAGTCTGTTTTCCATTCCTATAACAGAATAGCAGTGGGTAATTTATAAGGAAATTCTTTTTGTACAGTTTTGGAGGCTAGAAAGTTCAAGAGCATGCATATCACTATCATCTTGTGAGGACTTTCTTGCTTCATAATAACATGGCAGAGGGTATCACACGATGAGAAGGCAAGGCAAGTTGGCCAGGGAGAGCTTGCTTTCATAATAAAGCCACTCACAGGATAAAGACTTGTTCATATGATAGCAACAGTAATCCATTAAAGAGGGCAGAGCCCTCATTATTCCATTAATCCAAGTTTCCAACACATAAACATTTGGAGGACACATGTAAACCATAGCAATGTGTCAACAAAAATGATGACTTCAAAAATAAAGGTTTATTAATGCTAAAATAAAATAGAAATAAATACCTACCAACTCAATAACATCAATTTTACTAATTTGGTAATTTTCTTTTATTTTTTGTCATTCTTAAAAATCATAGATTCTGAAATTATTTGTAGGTTAAATTTTTCTCATTTACAGTGTTCACAGCCACAAAATTATGCCCAACTCTAAATTGTGTACTTTTTGACAAATTAATTTCAAAAGTTTTGATAAAATACTTTCAATGTTTTTATTTCAAATATTGTATTTACACATTATCTTTAATGTGGGATATTGGTACATTTTAATGTGATTGATAAGATGTGAAGGATTTAGAAGAAATGCTCTAAAAATAAGTGCCTTGGCTTCCCTGGGTCTTAAAACAACTCTGGGCACTGCCTTTTACAAAAGTGCCTCCAGATTGGTTTGGATATATAAAACTGGTGGACAAATGCCCAGTTTGTCTGGGACTCAGAGGATTCCCAGGATGTGGGGTATTCACCAGAAAGTCTCAGGTGAACCAGGATGAAATGGTCACCCTGTATATAATTTTCTGGGAGCATCACGGCATAAGTGGAAGCCCAGTGATTTGGCTGAGATGTATCCCAGCTCAACCCTGTACCTTACTCATCCATAAGCTTGTGGCTGTCTGTGTTCTGTTTCCTTCCTTAATGACCCGTTTCTTTTATATTGACTAGTTTTGCTTTATATTTTCTCTGTTCAGTGCTTAGGCATACCTGAGACTCTAGTTAATAACCATTTCACCTTCATGCTTGTGACTTCTTTCATCTTCCCATGTTCTAGTTTTTCAGACCAGTTTCACTATAACTAAATTCTGAAATGACTTCAGGATTTTTTTTTCCTCAATATTCCCCTTGAGGAGCCTAAGCACGTAACAAGCCAGTTAGATCTCACTCTCATAGATTCTCCGGCCCTAGGATAATCATAAGAATGAGGTTGTGATTGGAGACAGAGACTAACAATTAAGTATGTAAAAAATAGACCCTTCTGTTTTAGAAAGTGTGCTGGTAATGTTTCATGGTATCAACTAAGGATGAATATTTTTTCTAGTCCAAGAACAAGGAATAAGTTTTATAAAATGCTAATGAAAATGATGCTTTTTATGAAAATGATGCTTGTATGTTGATTATGAGTGAATCAGTTAATAGTTTACTTGGATCAACAAAATGAAATTATCTTCATAAATGCTTGATTAAAATGAGTAAAGCAAATGCATTCACCATAACTAATTTAAATTATAACCCAGATGTGAAAATTTATTGCAATGTATTACTGCTTGTGTTTTTTTTCTCCCCCTTTTTTCAGTTACTAAATGATTAGTGACATCTATAATATCTATTGAATAATAATAACTGGGTTCCCTTCACTGGCTACATATTTTCAACATTTTAATATCTGTACTATAAAGTGACATTAGGTCAGTCAGACCCATTGATGAACCAATTTTGGAAAATATCATAAAATTTCCAAAGATTTTCTTACAAGCAGTCAATATTGCAAATTATAAAACACAATTTTTATCACAGTAGAAATGTTAAAACAATAGATCTAAAAAAACACACACACAGTTGAAAGTTTTATCAAATCCTTCTCTGTTAGGGTTTATAGGGAACCTTCAGGTTGGGGTGAATTTTTCAAGGATGTTTTGGAATTACAAAGTTAGATGAGTATAAATTGCATAATAAAAAAGAAACATCTAAGTTATTGCTTCCCAGAATTGTGATGTATATGATCTCAACCTAAAGATTCAGCTCCAAATACTCTTGACTCAATAAGCACAAATCTAACTCAGGCTACCCCATCAGGGGGTCTGAGATTAATCTGGGGCAGAAGGATTGGAATTGAGTCTGGAATGAACTCCTGGGTTCTCACAAGTCTATCAAACTGCAGCTTTCCCCAAAAATTCCCATTGTGTGTTTCACATGCCCAGGTTATTTTTTCCTTCTGTTTATCCCTGGTTTCCTCCCTTGAGCCCCAGCTCAACTGGAGAGCTCTCAACCTAGGTGGGCCTTGAACTGCTATGCCACAAGGAAATTTTCTGAAGACATAGGTTTTTGTCTCCAACCCTGGTGTACTTTTTTAACCAAAGTTATCACAGTACAACCTGCCTGTATCACCTTCACCCAGAGACAGCTTCTGGCATGTTTCCATAATCAGAACTCTGGCATGTTTCCATACCTCTGTTGATTGGGGAACAGCCCAATTTATGCTGCTCTTTCTAGAACTTGGCTACTTAGACTGCTGATTTTCCAAATTGAGGTGCATATCTGTTGCCAATTGGCATTTTAATCCAAATTTTGCCTGATCTTAGCTTTCTCTTTTCTACCCACTGGATTTAGTAAGCATCCAGCATGTCCCAATACCGAGCTTGAATTGATTTTAAAATAGACCTGGAATAGTTTATTTTGTGCCAAGCTGCCACAGTGGGTAGTATAACATTCAGGGGACCTGAGTTATAACATTAGATCTATGATTTGTCCACTGAATAAACTTGTCAAGCAATATACACCCTGAGCCACTTTTTCATCATGCGTAAATTATAATCTCTAAAATGTCTGTTTTACAGTTTAAAGGATGTAACATACATAAGTAGTCTTTTGTACTGTATAATCATTAGATATTTTATTTAGCAAAGATATACCGGGTGCCCATAAGAGATTAAGCACTACACTAGTGCTCGTCATACAGAAGTGAAGTGGCACAGCCCTAAGAGTCTATAGTCCAGATAGGAAGCAGAATGGTAGCAGATGTTATCAATAACTATAGTAATGGTAGCTTCTGTAGTAACTGTGGGCCATTGCTCAACCTTCGGCCTTTTCAGCCACACTGTGCAAATACCTACTAGCCATTTTAAATAAAATCAACTTCAGGTGGAGAGGCCTTCGGCTCTAAGCAGCCATGTGAAAGCAATAGCATGAGTTTTCTTAAAAGCTACTTGGTGTGAGCAGTATCTTGGACAAAGTTCTGCATTGGTAATTTATACCAATGTGTCTTACATTTTCTTCAGCAAGCCTAATTAAAGTGAGATAAAGAAAAAGCAAGAGAGAAGCACAGGGTTTTCGAAGCCAGAAAAATTTTAGGAGGGCAAATGCATTTTTAAGTGGTTTTAAACCTAATAGCTGGCGTGATATATAATTAAAGTTTTAGAGTGTGTATAACTACATATATAATATATATGTGTGTGTATATATATGTGTGTGTATGTGTGTGTATAACAGTGCCCCACAGATTTATACACATACACATTTAATTTCTCATATTCTGATTTTGGTTTTGTTCCAAGTACACTTATGCATATTTTAAGTAAGAAATGTATCTTGAAATCAAACACGATGGTAGAAAACAAGGTCTACTGTTCGAAAGGTTTCACCAAGAGGCTGATGATTTAGCTACTCAGTCTATGTCTTCTTACTGCTCGTGTTGGTGTTCGATGGCAAGAAAAGAGTTATGATTGTCACTTTAGCATGTTCTATGACTTTTGGTTGGGAGATTTACACAAGGTCTCTGGTGTTGTGAAACGCTCCCTCCTGCAATTCTGTCTAGGCTTTTGATACAGTGAAAGAAGGTCAGTCCCTAAGGGTGTCATTGAGGGTTATGATACAGGTCTGAACATAATCAAATGCAAAATTTCAGAAGCCTTGAGGATTTCTTCTGAGGCTGCTTGCACAGAATTACTCACCTATTTTCTCCCTTAGGTTTAATATTTTAACTCCGTTCTCTTGAGGAACAGCTGCATAGCTCTGCATGCAAAAATAATGAATGAAAATGCATAGAAAGTATGTCCCATTGTTTTCTGCACAGCTCTGCCTTTTTCACTGCTGTTTTTCATATTTCAAGCTAGCAGTTATTTATTGCCAAAATTAATTATGCATATTTTTTCTTACAGCCTTTATGATAGATGGCAATTTAAAAAGAGATGAGCACTGAATTGCAAAATGTACATACCAAGTTAGTTACCTTTCTGGACGCTATTTTCCTTTTGAAGTTTGTTCACCCTGCAGTATCAAGCTTCCCTTCTTGGCCTGACAAATTTCTATTTATCCTCGGATGGTTCCCAAGAGTTATCTTTCCTATGGACCTATTTTCTCACTTTCTTCCTACATACCTTGGCTTGTATTGGCTTCCTTGTGTTTTCCCAGACCATCTTTTCCACACTTACACCATTTATTCATTTACACATTATTTAAACAAGCATATATTGAATGATTATAGTGTGCTAGAATATTCTATGTTGACATTACCTATTTACAATAGTCTTCCACACAGTTAAGTCTCTTACATGCAGAGATCAAGTGTGATTTATCTTCTAATCTCCAGGTATCAGTCCTGTTCTACAAAGAGTAGATACTTAATAAATATTTGTTGTTATGAATCACTGATAGAAGCTGCCGAGCAGTCTTACCAAAGCTAATGTAATTACAAGGTTAAATGAACCAACATTCTCTGTGTTACTCTTAAATCATTTGATCATTATAATTTGTAAATATAGTTGTATTCAAAATTGAATTGAACACATAGTCATCACAGAAAGTTAAAACTAAAAATGCTAGCAGTCTAAATGAAAATGGTAATGTCAGTGCTCTCAAACCAGCAGCTGTTGAGCAATATACCCCTTAGAATATATTTTGCTTGACTGTTTGATAGGCCCACACAGTGTTTTAAAGGACATAAAACTAGAGAGGTGTTGTGCTTGTATAAGCGTATAAACAACTTATCATCCACTGCCTTACAGACTGCATATGCTATGTGTACACACCTTAAAAGTCTTTGAGTTTGGGAACTCCTACTATCTGGTTTACAAAAATGCTGCTACATGTAAAACCTGCTGCTTTGTCAGCACATCTATTCAATCGTAATGTAGTCGACTAGTTTGGGAAATATCTTAGCTACTAAAAATAGGCTTTTGCATCAACTGTACAAACCATGTGTTAGTTAAAATCTCTTTTGGATAAAACAAACAGCTAATTGTTAAAGTATTTCTGGCAGTGTATTTCATAAGTGCATAAGTATATGAAGACATATATACGTGAATGTATATACATATAAATGTGTGATGCTGAGTCTCATATCTGGATAAATTATCAATTTATCTTATAATCATGTGTCTACTCCACACCTTCTCTATGGACATCAGAGGAGGATCTTCTTCATCCCATAAAATAAATTAATTTATAGGAAAATAATATCTTGTTTCAGTTGAAAAGATCAAGTAATATATTTGCCCCCATGGGAAAGAAAAAAAAACATTCCAAGCACAAGGGAACAAACACATGAATAAAGAGTCAGAAAAGTAAAATTATTGGATAAATTAGCAACTAGTATGTTGAAAGACACTGGAGGAATTGAGGCCCTCTTCAAGGCTTTGAATGGCAAGATGGAGTTTAGACTTGATCCTGTTTCATTCCCATTTCAGTGTGTGTGTGTGTGTGTGTGTGTGTGTGTGTGTGTGTCATGAATACTAAAAATATGCCCTGTTTTAGAAAGGAAAGTGATAACATTGTGTAGAATAAATTTAAGTGAGAGAGAGGCTAAAGTTAAGTAGACAAGAGAAAATAAAATTGCAATAATACTGAGGCGAAGCTGCTGGAAGTGGAAATAGAGCAAATAGACGGAATTTGAGAGAGCATACATTTGCAGATTAAATAGAAAGAAACATAGATTCTTTCTATTTAATCAAAAGTCTATTTCGAAACCAAACTTTTCAAGACCTTGGCCCCATCTCTTTGCCAATGTTTGTAGAATTTTTTTTAATGCTTAGATGGATATTTGCTTATCTGAATATGCTGGAGTTAGTTACCAGGTTAGTTAGCATTTAAATATTTATATTTTAATCATAAAATATACCTTTAAAAAAATGGATGATCCTTCCAGTTTAAAGAATGACATTTCCAGAGGGGATTACATTTGGTTAAAATAATTTTTGTTTATGTGAATTGGTTTCCTCAACAAATGGCATCCCTTTGTGCTAGGTACAGTTCTAGGCCATGAGCAGGTCACAGTGGCTAGGAGTTTTCTTCCCTCATGCAGCCTACCTTCCTTTTAGATGAGGATTCTCATCATTAACTTCTAAATTACTGTTTAGTTTTAATTAATACTTTAATTTTTATACACTGTAGATTAAAAACACCATTCCAGTGGTACTTGAATGAGATAGCAACATGAAGAAAAACTAAATAATTCAAAACTATTAGAACTCTCTCTCAAGAGCAATTGTGAACAAAGAATAAAATGCCCAATGCCTGGGTATTAAAATAGCAAATTCAAAAACTCCATGGCCCTCAACAATATTCACATTGGGTTATCAATATTCTATTACTCTGTCTTTAGGAAAATTGCCTAGACTATTCCTATGATTGTTGAATTTTAGTAAAATAGTTGTTTTCCTAAGAGAAAGTTACAACAAATAAATAAATTATATTTACTTAGTTGGAGGTTGATGATGCCTATGGAATTGTAACTGCATAAAAATGTTTTAACGTTAAAATTATTGTGATGATTTAACTTTTATAATTAACTGTTGTTTGGTGACCTTATTAGTTGTCTACATCTACGACATATGAGTGCATTATTTCATAACCTTCTGAGTACTAAGTTTTAGATTGTTTTTTAATTAGCATTTTAATTGCTCATCAGAGTAATTGAAGACTGAGTCAGAAAATGGAGCATTTGCTATTCCTTTGGTACTTGTCAACTCTAAGTTTTCCCAAGGTCAAGTACCCTCCGGTAGTACTAATACAAGCTTGCTTTGCTTTGAAATTTTTGACATGACATGACAATGCTTCGGCTATCATTTTTGAGAGTAGGGGATTTTTCTTCCTTCTTTTTTTCTAAGTCTTTATTTTAAAAATATGGTAATTGTATTGCTATGCAATGAAATAATTAGAGACAAATAGAATATCCCCTGTGATCTAGTTTATGTCGAATTAGGCACTTGCTACATTATTATTTTTGTTACAAAAATACTTACTGAGTGCCTTCATGTGCTTCACAAACACTAGACTAGCAACAAGTAAGATAAAAATTCTGATTATCAAGAGAAAAGAGTGTGCGTTTGATTCCAGAACATTGCAATAAAGGAAGTATCTTAATAAATCCAGTTGCAAAAGAAATTTTTGGTTTCTCAGTGCATATAAAAATTATGTTTACATTATACCATAGTCTGTTAAGTGTGCAGTAACATTCTGTCTGAAAAAAGTACATCCTAAATTTAAAAATACTTTTTTTTTGTTAAAAAATGCTGACCATCTTCTGAGCCTACAGCAAGTCATAATCTTTTTTTGTAGTGGAGGGTCTTTTCTCAATGTCGATGGCTGCTGAATGGTCAAGGTGGTAGTTGCTGAAGGTTGGGGTATCTGTGGCAATTTCTTAAAATAAAGAAACAAAGCAATTTGCCACATTAATTGACTTTTCCTTTTATGAAAGATTTCTCAGTGGCATGTGATGCTATTTGATAGCGTTTTACCCACAGTAAAACTTCTTGCAAGTTTGGAATCAATCTGCAAACTCTGCCACTGCTTTATCAACTAAGTTTATGGAATATTCTAAATCTCAAGAAATCACCTTCTTTGCTCATATGTAAGAAGCAACTTCTCATTAAAGTTTGATCCTAAGATTGCAGCAATTAAATTGTATCTTCAGGCACCACTTTTGATTCTAGTTCTCTTGTTTTTCTACCACATCTGCAGTTACTTCCCTCACTGAGCTCTTAAACTCCTCAAAATCATCCATAATGGTTGGAATGAACGTCTTGCAGACTACTGTTAATGTTGATATTTTGGCCTCCTCCCATGAATTGCAAATGTTCTTAACGGCATCTAGAATAGTAAATCCTTTTCAGAAGGTTTTCAAAATAGTTTGTCCAGATTTATCAGAGGAATCACTGTCAGCTATAGCCTTACAAAATGTATTTCCTAAATAATAAGACTTGAAAATAAAAATTATTCTTTGATCCATAGGTTACAGAATGAATGTTGTATTAGTAGCCCTGAAAACATTAATCTCTTTGTATATCTCCCATCAAAGCTTTTGGGTGACCAGGGACATTGTCAATGAACAGTAATATTTTGAAAGGAATCTTTTTTTCTTAGCAGAAGATATCAACAATTGGATGAAAATATCAATAAACCATGCTGTAAACAGATATGCTATCTTCCAGACTATGTGGTTCCATTTATAGAACACAGGCATAAAACTTTGAAGCTTTGAAACTAGACATTGTCTTTTTCTCTCTAGCTATGAAAGTTCTAGATGGCATCTTTTTTCCAGTATAAGGCTGTCTCCTTGACACGAAATGTCTGTTGTTTAGTGTAGCCACCTTTATCAATTATCTTAGCCAGATATTCTGGATAACTTGCTGTAGCTTCTACATCAGCCATCAGCACTTGCTGCTTCACCTTGCACTTTTATTTTATGGAGATGGCTTCTTTCCTTAAACCTCATTAACCAGCCTCTGCTAGCTTCAAGCTTTTCTTCTGCAAGTTTTTTTTTTCTTTTTTTTACCTTCAGGCCTTCATAGAAATGAAGACAATTAGAACATTGGTCTGGATTAGTCTTTCATTTAGGGAATGTTGTGGTTTGCTTGATCTTTTATACAGAGCACTAAAACTTTCCTCATATCAGCAATAAGGCTGTTTCATTTTCTTATCATTTGTGTCTTTACTGGAGTGGCATTTTAATTTCCTTCAAGAGCTTTTCCTTTGCATTCACAACTTGGCTAATTGTTTGGCACAAGAGGCCTAGCTTTTAACATATCTATCTTGGCTTTCAACATGCCTTTCTCACTAAGTTTAATCACTTCTAGTTTTTAATTTAAAGTGAGAGATGTGCATCTCTTCCTTTCACTGGCAAACTTAGAGGCCATTGTAGGGTTATTAATTGGCCTAATTTCAATATTGTTTTGTCTCAGGGAATAGAGAGGTCCAAGTAGAGGGAGAAAGACAAGGGAACAGCCAGTGAGTGGAGCAGTGAGAACACACATTTATCTATTATGTATGCTGTCTTATAAGGGCTTGGTTTGTGGCACCCCAAAACAATTACAATAATAAGATCAAAGATCACTGGTCCCAGATCACCATAACAGATATAATAACAATGAAAAATTTAAAACATTGTGAAAATTACTAAAATGTGACACTGAAACAGGAAGTGAGCGCATAGTGTTGAAAAAAAAGTGGCACCAATAAACTTGCCCAACACAGGGTTGCCATAGACTTTCCATATGTAAAAAATTCAATATCTGCAAAGCACAATAAAGCAAAGGGTTATAAAATGAGATATGTCTGTAATCATTTATTTTATAGACGAAACAGGGAACTGTTTACCAAAATGAAACATAAATCAAAGATGCATCTACTAAATGGATCCTAAGATGAAGCCATATAATGCCGTAGCCAAGTGCTTAAATAAGACATAAGGTTGCTGAGGTGTGAATTTGAGCATTTTGACTTACTGCTATGTGATTCTTTTTGCACCTCAGTTACCTCAATGATGTCTGTAGATAAAGGAATGTGTCTTGGAAGACGACTGTGAGAATTAAGTGAATTAATATTTATAGAGGATTTAGAACCATCCCTGGAACACTTTAGTAACTTTATTATTTTGACAGTAAACACAAGATTAGCCCAGCTTTATATCTATAGTATGAACACCAAGATTCCATGGCAAAATTTGTGTTAAAAAATGAGCATGCTTTTATCAGTCCTGAAATATTATCCAGGTTATTCTTCTTGATTTGAGCTGCGTAGCTACTGTTTTATCAGGATGTAAAAACAATTATATTTATTTCATATACCTGTTCTTGCCCACTGGCTAATATTACATTATATCTTTACACAGAGTGTTGAGGAAAGTAACATCTATATCTAGTATCTACACTTAGATAAGAAATTAACTTGGATGCCGTTTGGCTTTCAGAAAGGACTATCTATATAATTTGGATGATAAGGTAGTCACAAGCAAAATACTGAATTATTAAAGAATTGATCTGAACCCAACTAGAAAAAAAATGTTAATTGCTTGTCCAGTTTGATTATATCAACACAAGCCAAGCACCTGACAAAGTAACAGGAGATAAATGATGAATATTCCATTAGTTTGGCCCGAACAGCAGATCTGGTTTGGGGACTGCAGAAGAAGCTATTTTCGTATCTTTTTTCTAAATTCCAACTTTTGTTTTTTTCTGCTGCTCAGGCCATCAATCCCTTGTCCCTACAACGTAGTCCTCAAGATAAGTACAATATTTTTCAACATAAGCAATTAATTTTGTCTCAATCCTATGTTAGGTGTGACTTAAAGGATCTTTGGAAAACTTCACTATCTTTTTTTAGATTGATTTGTAATACGCAATCTGAATAAGTGTATTTGCTGTGCAAACATAATTTTAATATATTCTCCTGGCTCTCTTCTCCCACCTTATCACTGTTCCTAAGCTCCTTATGCCTAGAAATTCTGGAGCTGCTCTGCTGAGAATGTCATTCTGTCCATGGGAAAATATACTATAGGGATATTTTTTTCCAGCATATGTCATTTAATTGTTAGAGCTTTATTTCATTTTTCAACTTTTATAATTTAGAGATAATGCTTTATCCCATTTAATTCTTTTACCATGGATGTGATTTTGTTGTTGCTTGGATTTCTCTTGTATACTCACTTTCAGTTTTATTCTGAATCTTAATATAATATTTTGTTTGCAGTGAGACTCCTACCAACTGCATATGACTGAATATTGATTTGACCAATATAACAATACTTGTCTTATGTTAGGAGGGTTTGTTTCTCTATTTAAATTTGTTAATATGATTTATATATTTTATCTTATATCTTTCAAGTTTTTAAGTGTCAATTTGTAGAACCAGTAAAAGACAGGGCCAGGGATTGACATTGGGTTTCCTAATGATCTTGGTGATGTTCTCTTATGTCCTTCTATTTATTTTATTTTTCAATAAATTAAAATGTGCTTTAGGCTTTACATAGCTAGAATGTAGAGTTAAGATACATAACTTTGAGTTCATCAGCATCTCCTTCTGGATTTTTACATACAGATTTGTGAGTTAGTGATTTTCTGTGAGAAAGTGCACTGGCACTAACCTCTGACCTATGAGAATGTATGACTATCCATGTCTTCTGCAGTTCATCATTTTTCCAGTCTGGCAGAAGAGTGTTCTCTTCGTTTTGAGGCATTTATAGCTTCTAAAATGTATTTTCCCAGTTCATCAAGTTGATGATGGGGGAAAAGTTGCATTTCTGTGTTTAAAATCACAAGTAAAAAACCTCTTCAGTTGCTTTCTTAAAGTAAAGTCTTCTTTTCCTAAATTTGAAATGCCCATCATTTTGGTCCACCAAAGCTAGACCAGTGTGACCATTGACAGGTTACCCACATGTACAAACAACTTTTTGTCTTCTGATGGAACAGGATGTGTACTATTATATCAGGATTTTTTTCTTCCTGGTACTAGCACATGACCTAACACCCTAATGTAGGTCTAATTTACATAATGATATACCATCTCCATCCTGAAAAGGGCTTTGAGGTAAACCATCATGGACCTTTCTGTAGCCCTCGAAACACATAGTCCAGCTAGCTCAAAGTTCTATGTAAAAGGCAAATCTCCTTGCTTACCCTAACCCAGGTACTTCCAGAGCACTCTAATTTTCCTCAGATTAAAGGTTCAGTTTTCTTTTCTTCTTTTTTTTATTCTAAAGTTCACTTTCTTTTAAAGATAAAAACGTAAGACTCCCAGAACCTAATGTCAACCAATGTTAATCTTGATAGTTTCCTTCTACATGTTCTGATCATATATATACACTTATATGTTCTGTATATTCAGTAAGATAAATTGCTGTCAGTAGATGTATACATATATATATATATATAAAATAAAATTGTAAGCTCATAAAATTAAAGTTAGCATAAGCATTCAGGAAGACATTCCTATGGAGAGAGTCAAGATAAGAAATGGTGAATATCGATTCAAGTCAACATGGATTATCTCACCATATACTGTGTACTCAGTACTGTACTAGCACCATGGAGATAAAACAAAACAGTTGATTTTCTTTCAAAAATTTCAATTCAAAGTATTGACGCAAGGAAGCCCTTATTAGTGAGAATATATGAAACTACTGCTTAAAATATTCTATGTTTATGATGTGGTATACTGTCATAAAACTTACTACATAATGATGATATGACACCTTCATGCATATAGAGGGGTGTGGGGAGGGGATGTTTTGTAAAAGAATACTTACTTCTGAGGTTAGTCACATAGAGACAAATTCTGTGTCTCAGGCAGAAAGCAAGACCTTTAAAGGGTTGACCTTGGTGGGATACAATTTGGAGATTTTTCTTTCGTTATCTGAACCATAGTATTAGCATAATTTTTCAAAAGGCATTCATGGGGGCTGTATCTTGAGATAGAATATCTAAAATGGTGGTGATATAATAGATTTGAACGTTATAAAGTAGGTAATTTGAGTTTTGTGTATTAACCTCTTATCAACCAGCTATCAAATGGCATTAAAATCTTGCATCCACTTAGGGTTTTGTATATATCTTTGAAATATTTCACTCTGCCTCATTAGTGTTTAGGGAAGTCTAGTGTAGGGTTTTTTGTTAATTTTGTTCTTGTTTACATTAGAGCTATAGGAAAGGAGAACTCTAGAGCTAGAATAGAGGTGAAGGTGGCAAAGGAAGAGAATCTCCAGGATCAGCTTTTTTTTTATTTCTTGGAGATTTTCTTTTCAGGAATAAAAGTTGGAGATGCCGAATTAAATTTTCTTAAACACACACACACACACACACACACTCTCTCTCTCTCTCTCTCAGATGCACGATTGGGAACAAAATAACAGGGACTTTGTCCCCAGAGCTTACATTTTACTGTGAGAAACAAATGGTAAATAAATAACCCAACAGTTACTTAATTATAAATTGAAATGAATGCTGTGAAGGAAAAGGTCAGAGAGCAAGTGATGCAAATCAGCCTCATTTATTTCAGGAGATCAAGGAATTCTTATCCGATAAAATGACATTTCAGCTGAGGCTTGACAGATGAGTAGGATTTTTAACTAGGCAAAGAATAGAAGACAGAATATTCCCGGAAGAGGAAACAACACATTTAAAGGATCTGAGGTGAGACAGATACCATGGATTAGATTAGCTGATGAAAACCCAAGCAACTTGGAAGTCTCAACTAAAAGAAGAACAGAGTGAGATAGGGTTAAGCAGATAGACAGGTGTGTTAGTTTCTTGTGGCTTTTTAAACAAAGTACCTTACAGGTGGCTTAGAAAAACAGAAATTTGTTCTCTCACATTTCTGGAGGCTGGAAGTTGGAAATTACGGTGTTGGCCGGTCCATGCCCTTGCTCCTAGCTTTGGGGGGCTGCTAGCAATACTTGCCATTCCTTGACTTGCAGCTGCATGACCTCAATCTCTGCTACCATCTTCCCTCTGCATGTCTGTTTCTTCACATAGCATTCTCCTCTATGTGTTTCTGTCTCTGTGTCTTCTCTACTTACAAGGACATCAGCATATTGGATTAAGGACCCACCCGTTCCAGTATGATCTCATCATAATATGCATTTTAATTACATATGCAAAGACCCTATTTCCACAGACGATCATATGCACAAATTCCAGAGGTTAGTGCTTTAGCTTAGCTTTGGGGATATATTAATAATTCTACCTACAACAGCAGGGTCCATAAGTCCTCATGAGAAAATTATTGTTTTATTCAGTAAAAGGCCATTAAAATGGTTTAAGGAGAGAAATTCTGTGATCAGACATATTTTGTACTATATAATTCCATTCACAAAACAAATTGGAAAGAATAAAACCATTAGGGCAAAAATCAATCCAGTAGTTAGTTGTCAATAGTTAAAAGTAGGGGTTTGGGCAAAGATTTCATGACAAAAATGCCAAAAGCAGTTGCAACAAAAGCCAAAATTGACAAATGGGATCTAATTAAAAGAGCTTCTGTACAGCAATAGAAACTATCATGAGAGTGAACAGGCAACCTACAGAATGGGAGAAAGTTTTTGCAGTCTACCCACCTGACAAAGGATTAATATCCAGGATTTACAAGCAACTTAAACATATTTACAAGAAAAAGACAACCTCATCAAAAATTGGACAAAAGATATGAACAGACACTTCTCAAAAGTAGACATTTATATGGCCAAAAAAATGTGGAAAAAAAGCTCAGCATCACTGATTATCAGAGAAATGCAAATCAAAACCACAGTGAGATACCATCTCATGCCAGTCAGAATGGCAATTATTAAAAAGTCAGGAAACAATAGATGCTGGTGAGGCTATGGATAAATAAGAACGCTTTTACACTGTTGGTGGGAATGTAAATTAGTTCAAGCATTGTGGAAGACAGTGTGATGATTCCTCAAGGATCTAGAGTCAGAAATACCATTTGACCCAGCAATCCCATTACTAGATACATACCCAAAGGAATATAAATCATTCTACTCTACAGACGCATGCACATGTATGTTTACTGCAGCACTATTTACAATAGCAAAGACATGAAACCAACCCAAATGCCCATCAATGATAGACTGGATAAAGAAAATATGGTACATATACACCATGGAATACTATGCAGCCATAAAAAGGAATGAGATCATGTTCTTTGCAGGTACATGGATGAAGCTGGAAGCCATCCTCCTAAGCAAACTAACACAGGAACAGAAAACCAAACACCACATGTTCTCACTCATAAGTGAGAGTTGAACATTGAGGACACATGGACAGAGACGGGAATAACACACACTGTGGTCTGTTGCGGGGTGGGGGTGAGGGGAGGGAACTTAGAGGACAGGTCAATAGGTACAGCAAGCCACCATGGCACATATATACCTGTGTAACAAACCTGCACATTCTGCACATGTATCCCATTATTTTTTAGAAGACATAAGGAAATAAAAAACAGTAGGGGTTTAGGATGGACTACAAAGGGGCACTAGACAATTGGAGGGATGGAAGTAAATATTTTATATCTTGATTGTAATAGGTTTGTAAATGCTTATAGATGTGTACTCCTAAAAAGGGTAAATTTTACAGCATATAAATTGCACCTCAATATCAAAGAAATAATGAGAATGAACCCAGTTTCAACCCGAAAATGGTCTAGTTAAGAAAATTTTGCTACTTAGCTTAGGGTGGCAACAAGCTCCTAGCATTCACCACCATGCAGAGTCACCTGCATTGGAATCTGGTATTAATCTGTCAGCTCATTCCCACTGTGGCAGCTTGCTGAAAATAGCTTTTGG
The DNA here is from genome assembly GCF_029289425.2 of Pan paniscus. Taxonomy (NCBI): domain Eukaryota; kingdom Metazoa; phylum Chordata; class Mammalia; order Primates; family Hominidae; genus Pan; species Pan paniscus. The sequence continues at coordinate 43,257,790 of NC_073258.2, read as the reverse complement.
TAGCAAGAGAGGTGAAGAAAGGGGTTCCAAACCTGGAGCATATGCCAAAGGAGTGCCTTTGTAGAGGTTAAGGGGCCTTGGTATCAACAATAGAGAAGACAGGAATTGCACAGATTTCTCAAGAGTTTCTTCTGCTCAAAATAATCAAGGAGAAATAAAATGAAGATGCCGACAAAGGAAAATAAAAAGCTGAAATGAGAGTCCCACTGTCCTATTATGAGTTGTAAGTCAACCTGCTGGGTTGTGCTGAAGAGAAATTGGAGACTGCAGGGAGTAGTCTCCCCCATCCCCATCCCTGGTGGTTGTCAAAAAGTAGCTGGAGAAATCTACACTTCTGTAGCTGTGTTTTGCAATTTAAATTCTCTAAGAAAGATTTTGGTGCTGATCTAGAAGTGTTTAATTGACAAAAAGAGAAAAGAAACTTGCAAAAACAAGATGCTCTAGAACACGTGAATGTAAGCATTTTTTTTTTCTAATTGTAGTCACTTAAGCTAATAGTATATTTTATTTTGGGCAGGGAAGATTGTTCTAACTTATTTTGGTTAAAAAGAAAATATTATTTTTAAATTTGCAGTCTTAATGGGAGAAATAAATAATATATTTTCAATTTATTTTATTGCCCCTGGTCCATGGAACAAACTAATCTTTGAGAAAACATTGTAGAAATAATGTTGAGCCCATGGGAGGGATTATCATCTTGAAGGCCATTTCTATTAAGAACAAACGTACTAAGGATGCATTAAAAATCCCTAGCAACTTCAGACCTCAGCATAATAAAAATCCAGAGTTTAATTATAGTTCTGTGAATTAATAAATAAGTGATGTTGTGTAAGTTAATATAGCTCTCTTAGATCAGATATCCTCTGTGTATTTTGCCATATGTTTTATATATTATATATACCCAAATTATTAATATATATTACATATATTCTGATTAATAATTTGAGTATAAAGATTATTCTATATAGAGCACTTAATAATGTCTCCCACCTTTTTTTCCCAATCTTTCTCTCCCTTACTTTTCTCCATAGTAGTATTATATAGCACATAATATTGTGTATTTTTCCTATCTCTCTAAAACAGAGTGTAAGAACCATGAGGAGAATAATATATTTACTGCTATAACCTCGGTCCCTAGATAAATGCCTGGTAATTGACACTGATTAAACAATTGTTCAATTAATGAAGAAATGGACAAATGATTATTAGCAATAATACTATCCTCTTTCCGTGGTCAGTAGTATGTAAGATAATAAAGTGTGAAGTTTCTCAGCATTACAATTTTGTAGATGTTCCTTGGAAATAATCAAAGGCTTTGCCTTAGGTAAAAGTGAAAATAAAAGCTTCACAACCTTGAATTGGATGAAAACTTGTCCATGCCTAATCAAATGAATATAACAGAAATAAAAGATATCAGTAACTGAGAAGTGGTTGCAAAGCCTCTGATAGCATCCTGACCCAAATGTTTGTTCAACTACTGTACTTTGGACATTGCCTAATCCTCCAAAATATAAAGATATTTGTGAATAATGGAATAAGAACTTGTGAAATAATTTTATTTTTGCTCTTGTTCACCATAAGAAAGAAACAAGTCCTTAGTATCAGACAGAGTGAAATGCTCTCTTGATTTCAAATTCTGTCTCAGGTATCAACTGATCCTACCCCTGGAGAAAAAAATAAAAATACTTTACTCATTCATTGTTTTGATTGATATACACTAAAAAATTATCCGAGTTTTATGAGTTTGGCATTTCTGAAAATCCTTCCAATTCCTTCAAAAATGGCCACAATTTATTGGTATGTTTAATTAAATGGCACCTAATGATGCCATTTCTGGAGACTGTTAGGGGCAGGTGTCTCCTCTGGAAGAAAATCAATTCAGAGGACAAAAAATGTAATTCTGGTAATTTTCAAATCTTTCAGAGTCGAGTGAGCTAGTACAGGGAACATAGGGATTTAACCTCTGATTCTCCAGGCTGAAAACCTCTCTGTGTTCACTCATGATTATTGAAGCAAATACCCAGAGTATGGCCTTGACATCTCATGGCTGAACTGGACCTGCATCCTCTAGGATTCACTACTGGTACAACACTCTAATAATTCCACCTGAGTGTCATGTTGCTATGAAAAGGACAATGTAAAGGACTAAAGACATTTGCAGCAAGTAACATCGCAAAAGGGAAAACATCTGTTCAAAGGCCTATTGTTTATTTGCGGTTGGGAAAGTAATTAAATCAGATTCTGTTCTTCCTTATTTGTTTTACTCTTCCTTATTAGTTACACAGTATATAAGATATATTACTTTAGAAATGCATGCTGTTGTTTTTTTCATTCTCATAGGCATCCCTGCTACCATGGTCTTTTTCCTTGGTAGTGCCACTCTCCTGTCATATAGTTTTCCAAAAATATTATCTTCACTCTTGCCTAAAGGGAACTGAGATACAGAAATGCATTAAACCCTTATGTGATTTCTTCTTATTTTTTTAGAAGAAACTGTCCTGAAGAGAATGCTATAGGCTAATCATTTTTTTTCTATATTAAGACAAATGTGTGTTGATTTGTTTAGATCTCTTTGCATTTATACAAATCATTTTCCATTTACTGCTTTCCTCCTTTTTTTCTTTGAAAATATAGATTGAGTTTGCACTCCAGCTACATATTCTTGATACTTTTTGTTGTTGTTGTTGTTGTTGTTGTTGTTGTTTTTTGAGACGGAGTCGGAGTCTCGCTCTGCCGCTCGCCCAGGCTGGAGTGCAGTGGCGCGATCTCGGCTCACTGCAAGCTCCGCCTCCCGAGTTCACGCCATTCTCCTGCCTCAGCCTGGGACTATAGGCTCCCGCCACCACGCCCGGATAATTTTTTTTTTCTTGTTTTTAAAGGAGAGATACTCCAGGTCCATGCATGCTGTTGCAAACAAGAAAGTTTCTGAGCACTACTGGTTTTAAAATTGCAAGAGGATCTCCCCCAGAATTTAATTTTCCACTTTGACGCATTTGATATTTTTTTCCAAATTTAAATTACATGAGAACCTCAGATCACTCCCTTAAAACACATCTGCATGTCCTCACTGACATAAATACCTACAGATTATCAGGCCCGGCTCAGTGGCTCACGCCTGTAATCCTAGCACTTTCGGAGGCCTAGGCAGGTGGATCACCTGAGGTCAGGAGTTCAAAACCAGACTGACCAACATGGTGAAACCCTGTGTCTACTAAAAATACAGACTGGTGTGTGCCTATAATCCCAGCTACTCAGGAGGCTGAGGCAGGAGAATTGCTTGAACTCAAGAGGTAGAGGTTGCAGTGAGCTAAGACTGTGCCACCACACTCCAGCCTGGGCAACAGAGCAAGACCCTGTCTCAAAAAAATTAAACATTAAAAAAATTAAAAAAAAATAAATAAATACCTACAGACTGTATAAAAAGGTCTTTCAATAACATTATTACATCTTTGTTATTGACAGTAAGTAAAATATAATAGTGTGATTGTAAATAAAATATAATATTTTAAATCTAAGAGAGTTGGTGGACTCCTAAAATGTTCATTCTAATTAGCCATTAGAAAAAAATTAGTACATTTAAACTAGAGAATGTTCAGATATGAGCATTTTTTCTGGCTTAGAAACTAGCTAGATTATCGTCCCAGTCTATTGTACTGCATGACAGTGCACATTTAGTCCTAAGTCATTTAAAATTTCTTCACTTTACTAAAATAAATTGCTCGTAATCTTTTGGTGGGTTGTGCGCTGGACTTTGAGTCAGAAAACTGAAATGGTAATTGAATGTTGGCCCTGCCCTTGTGCTAGTTCCGTGTCTACATCCGAGTTTCCTCACCTAAAAATGAAAACGATCTTTTTATCTAGGGTAACCAATGCATTCATTACCCCAGGACTTCTCTGGCTTTAGCCCTGAAAGTCCCACCGAAGAGACTGATCCCCCTCTATCCCAGGCAAACCAGAATGATTATTTACCTTACACTTTGCCCTGGTCCACAGACTTGTGGGAGGATAAGTATATTAGACAGCCCTTTTTGAACAAGGATAGTCCCTTCATGTAGAAGGGATTAAATACATATTTGGCAGGCTTATTGTCAAAGTATGTTTATGAAATGTGTGGGCCTCCAGGTTTATCTTCCATTATAACCAACTATGTTTTCTACAACATCATGGTATCCAATAAAAACCTGTAAAAATCTTGGCTCAGAAAAAAAAAAAAAACTGCGATAGAAAAAAATAATCTGTACTGTGATCAACAACACACATGCACTGTGCTCTTGGTACCATTTATTGCTTCCTATTTTAGGCAGACCCACCTCACTATGGAGGAGGAGATTCTTTGGAGGCAACTAGACCTGGGTTGGAATTTCTGGCCTGCTACTGCCAAGGTCAATAACCTTGAGAAATTTACTTATACCTTATAAATTCCAGTATTCATGTGTCCCCACCGAAATTCACACATTGAAATACTAACCTCCAAGGTGATGGCATTAGAAAATGGGGCTCTGGGGAGAAGATTGAATCATGAGGGTGAAGTCATCATAAGTGAGATTAATGCCTTTAGGAAAGAGGCCCCAGAGAGCTTCCTTGCCCCTTCCACCATGCATAGATGAAGCAAGAAGGTGCTGATATGGTTTGGATCTGGGTCTCCACACAAATCTCATGTCAAGTTGTAATCCCCAGTGTTGGAGGTGGGGCCTGGTGAAAGGCAACGCGGTCATGGGGGTGGATCCCTCATGACTTGGTGCTGTCCTCACAATAGTGAATGAGTTTTCTCAAGATCTGGTTGTTTAAAAGTGTGTAGCACCTCCATCTCTCTCCCTGTTGTTCTGGCCTGCTTCCCCTTCACCTTCCAACATGAGTGTAAGTTTCTTGAGGCTTCCCCAGTCATACTTCCTGTAGAGTTTGCAGAACTGTAAGCCAACTAAATTCTTTTCTTTATAAATCACCCAGTCTCAGGTATTTCTTTATAGCAGTGTGAGAACGGACTAATACAGGCATCATCTATGAGACACCAGACAGTGATCTTACTGACACCTTGATCTTGGACTTCTCAGCCTCTAAAACTATAAGAAATATGTTTTTCTTCTTTATAAACCACCCAGTTTATGATATGGTTATTATAGCACCCCAAACAGACTATGACACAATATTTATTAAAAATTCAGGGTTTTTCTTTAAAGACTGTAAGACAATGTCTGTAAGGAACATACGTCAGTGCTAGCCTCACAGATTAGTTTTATCAAAAAGATGTCTATGTATTCATATTATCATTAATAATTGGGAGAACAGAAAGCCAGTCATTGATATTTGTAGTAGTTAAGCAGTGAAATTTACAGCGCAAAGGAGAAGTCAAGTCACTGATAAGAAAAAAATAAATGCCCAAAATTAAAAACGTGCCATTTTAAAGCTAAGTAAAGACACAGGTTAAAAACAGTGGGTACAATGAGTAACTAGATGTTAAAAGTGAGTCCACGGATTCAGTTAAGCTCAATAGCTCAATTGCTAGGCACTGAATGGTTTGCCTGCTTTTTCAGTTGAATTTCACTGGGCAATCTTATGTGAATTCCTGTCCCCAAAGGAACTATGTGACTCTGTAATTACCATTTTCACCTACATTGTCTTCCTTAAAACAATCCTGTGAATTATGTATTAAGTGCACAAAGTGAAGAGACAACTCACAGAATCTTCAGAAATATGGGTGAACTATCCATATGAAAAAAGATTATTAACCAGAGTATATAAGGAGCTCAAACTCAATAGGAAAAAAAATCTGATTTTAAAATGGGCAAAAGGTCTGAATAGACAATTCTTAAAAGAACACATACAGATGGCCAATAGGTATATGAGAAAATGTTCAGTATCACAAATCATCAGAGAAATGCCAATTCAAACCACAAAGAGATATCATCTCACCCCAGTTAAAATGTCTTCTATAAAAAAAGAGACAAGGAATAATGGATACTGGTGAGAATGTAGAGAAAAAAGAACACTCATACACTATGGTGAAAATGTAAATTAGTTCAGCCGCTATGTAAAACTCTATGGAGGTTCTTCAAAAATCTAAAAATAGAACTACCATATGATGTAGCAATTTCACTACTGGGCATATATTCAAAAGAAAGGAAATATAGATACTGAAGGGATATCTGCACTCCAACCTTTATTGCAGCACTAATCACAATAGCCAAAGTATGGAATCAGTGTAAGTCCTAATCAGTGGATGAATGGATAAAGAAAATGTGATATATATATATACACAATTGAATATTATTTGGCCATAAAAAAGAATAAAATATTTTCATTTTCTGCAACATGGATGGAACTGGATATCATGATATTAAGTGGAATAAGCCAAGCACAGAATAACAAATATAACATATTCTCACTCTTATGTGCCAACTAAAAAAGTATATCTTATGGAGAGAGAGTAAACTGGTGGTTAACAGAGGCTGAGAAGGGTAGGGGAAAGAAGAGGATAAAGAAAGATTAATTAATGGGTATAGCTATAGAGTTTGATCAAATAAATAAGAGCTACTATTTGACAGACCAGTAGAGTGATTGTAGTTTACAGTAATCTATTGTACATTTCAAAATAGGTAGAAGAGAATAATTAGAATGTTTCTAGCATAAAGAAAGTATGAATATTTATGGTGATGGATATCACAAGAACGCTGATCTTTACAAATTATAGGATTATATTTAATTATCCCATGTCCCTGAAAAAATATACACATCTATTAAGTATCAATAAAAAAAAAACCCCAGGAGGCAAAGGTTTCAGTGAGCCAAGATCACACCACTGCACTCCAGCCTGGGTGACAGAGTAAGACTCCATCTCAAAAATACATGTAATATAATATAATATAATATAATATAATATAATATAATATATAACATAGAATGATTTTTTTTTAAATTTTAAGTGCAGACTAGAGGTTTTCAGGAATTAATGACCCACAAAGGCTACATAGCTTGTAAATGATGGAGTCTAGATAGAAACCCGGGCTTAGTGACTCCATAACCATTACTTCACTTACTATGTCTCAGGGGGCAATTTGGAGTACGTGGCCAGTTGCCCTGAGACACTAGAAATGTACCCATGTTGCATAATATTTCTATAATAACCATACACCCTTTGTTAAAGGGCAGGTTAAGAGCAACTACTGTTTTATCTTTTCAAACTAACACGATTTTATTTACTTTATAGTGCAAATAACAAAAACAGAAAATAAAGTAGAATAAAAGTTGCAGAATCCATTTTAATAATTTTCATTGGATTGAAAGACCCAACCAGCTACAAAACACTAGAACAATTAGTATTCATATTTAGCTGACCATTAGCAGAAGATGTACTATATATTTGATCCATTTTTATTCATATCTGAAGAAAGCCTAATCTTGGAGTTTCAGATTAACTTGAAAAAAATAACATTATAGTGAATAATGGTGTTAGCCCCCATTAGGTAAATATCTATGAAGTAGTAGTGATAATGATGATGATGGTGATGATCATGAAAACAACAGCAACATTAATAAAAATTTGTTGTATATCATGTTATATAGTTTACATTTCAACTTCAGATATTTCCTCTGGTTGGATATCTATGGAATAGAAGCGATGTAAATTGTAGTTATAGTTTATAAAATGTAGTTACTCTTATAGTGTATATACCCAAAGAGGTCAAATGACTTGTTCAAGCCAGTAACAGCCAGAGAGAGAGCTGAAACATTAGACTTCTAATTGTCCATTTTATGTTATTTTTATGAGACCTTCCTTTGGGCTCCAATATTTTCAATCCTTACATCTGACAAAGTAAGAGCATCCAAGACTCATTTGGCAAGTTTATGTTTCATTTCCAAGAGTCAACCTGTTACTGAATTTGCAATATGTTCACTGGATTCCTGCACAGGTAGCAGCCACAGACATAGCCATGTGCTGATAGCAATGGGGTGGGAAAGTCCTGATTCTCAGTGGAGGACTAAACTCTTAAGGAAGTTGCCACCATTTATTTACTTTCTAATCGCTCTCAAAAATATGATTTCACTTGCTTAGCCTAGACTGAGCCACAGTATGGCCAACATAGGACCTTATAAAGCAGTAGTTAAGCCTCTTTTGGAGAACTTCTCACGCACAGCATTGTTTCACAGCATGTTATCCTTCTGGCTACATCCTTTGTTGCCAAGTCAACTCCACTTTCTTGCTCTATTTACACAAAATTATCCAAGGGTTTTGCCTGTGTATAAAAGTATTCTCAGTTCAGCATTTGAATGCCTGGTATATTTTCACTGCTTATTTTAAGATGCTATATTTCAAAATGATTTTTTTAATCTAAACAGAAAACGCGAATTATGAAAGCAAGATGACATCATAAAATTCATTTAATTTAAAAAACAAAGTACTCAAAAGACTGCATGGCCTAGAAAGGCAGCAAAGGTGACTAACAAGTATCAACTGGATATTGGAATTGTGTTAATTTCCTAGAGCTGCTATAACAAAGTACCAAATACTGGGTGGCTTAAAATAACATAAATGTGTTATTTCAAGTTTCTGGAGGTTAGAAGTCTGTAATCACATGTCATTAGGGCCATGCTTTCTCTGACAGCTTTGGGGAACATCCTTCCTTGACTCTTCTAGCTTCTGGTGTTTGCTGACAATTTTTGGCATTCTTTGTCTTACAGTCACATGACTTTCTCCCTCTGTGTCTTCACATCATCTTGCCTCTTTGCATTTCTGTCTCTGTGTCAAAATTCCCCCCTTTTTTATTTAGACACCACTTAGTGAATTAGAGTCCACCCTAATGGCCTCATTATAAATTGATTACGTTTGTTAAAACCTTATTTCTTGTAATCCCAGCACTTTGGGAGGCCGAGGCGGGCGGATCACGAGGTCAGGAGATCGAGACCATCCTGGCTAACACGGTGAAACCCCGTCTCTACTAAAAATACAAAAAATTAGCCGGGCGTGGTAGCGGGCGCCTGTAGTCCCAGCTACTCGGGAGGCTGAGGCAGGAGAATGGCGTGAACCCGGGAGGCGGAGCTTGCAGTGAGCCGAGATCGCGCCACTGCACTCCAGCCTGGGCGACAGAGCGAGACTCCGTCTCAAAAAAAAAAAAAAAAAAAAAAACCTTATTTCTATACAAATTCACATTTTGAAGTCCTGGGGATTAGGACTACTTCAACATATCTTTTTTGGGGGAACACAATTCAACCCATAATAGAGATAAACTGGAAAATGTGTAGCCTCTCCAAAAGGGTAGTAGTCACCCAGTTATAGTCTATGGCTCTGATCTGAAACTTTCTGATTTTTTAAAGAGAAACTATGTATTTTATGCAAAATATATGTAAGTGATTCAGCTTGTTTTATGATAGCTAAACTAAGCATGCCTGAGGGTCTGACTGAGGCTTCTGCAGGCACCCAGATTCTCTGACTTTTTTTTTCTTGAATTTGTCAATTTATACATGAGAACTATAACCTCAATAGGCTATATGATTTGCCTGTGGCTACACAACTGTTAATGGGAGAGCAAAACTCACAACCTCTTGCTCCTAATTTTGTTTTCTTCAAACAAAACATCAGTGTCTCTAATCCATTCTTGCTTCATTCGCTGTCAGTCTTCTTTTCAGCATTTAGTTACCATCTCAGACCCAATATGTTTAGAGAATTCTTTCTTTAACTTCTTCCCTAATTTTACTAGATAATGATACTCGAAAAATTTACACACATTGTTTTGGATATATATCTTCAAAACATATATATATATATTCAAAATATATACGTTTTAAACATTTTGAATAAATATATTCAAAACAATGTCAAATTTACTACATATATCAGAAAATATGTGTGTGTGATCAAAACAAAGAAGCTATTTAGCTTTCCAAATATCTATCTAAATCAGATAAATTTAAAAAGAATTCTTCTCTTGCTATTTGGCTATACCATTTTTCTTTCTTTCAATGTCTTTAAAAGTTGGCGTTATCTTTCATATAAATTTTTAAATTCTACTTTCTGTTGAGATTTTCCCCTTTTTAAAAATAGTTCAATTGAAGAAGACACAAATGCATAATTTATATCATTAAAAAGGCAAATCATACCCAGAATTAGTATCCTGAGGTTACTGTGAAGAGGATTTGGGAATGATGGGGGAGCCATAAAGGAGTTTTTGAATCTTAATGCCTCCAATTAAAAATAAAATAAAAAGGAACTAGGGCAGAAAAACCCAATATTTAAGAAAATTTACCACCCAACTAAGTGACAAACTAGACTCCAAATCCTAAATACAAGTTGGTATAAGTAAACCACTGGCAGATACAAAACCTCTGTGGTGTCTTCAAGGTGGGAGGAAGGAAAGGATGATAATAGCATATCTGTTAATGGTGCTGAGATTAGGAAAACCACTCAAACTCATCACAAAAGACTCTTTGGAAACATGGTGGGCCAATCTGAGAACAGCAGTTAAAACTGAGAAGGAGGTCTGCAGAATACAAGTGTGAGTGAGTGGACCATGATGGAATCAGTATGGGCTGTAAATTCTGAAAATTCAACAAATCGAACTAGCTCTCTTTAGTATCAATCTGTTACCGGATTACTGTGTACCCTGTAGCAAATTTTCTATGAACTTGCAAGGAAGAGTGGTAGGCGTTAAAGTCAGAGAGACGGGGGACAGATAATGTAGGGTTTTGTAGGCCAGTTAAAGAGTTAGGGTGGTTCTAAATGTAATGGAACAATGTTAGAGGATTTTAGGCAAGAAGTAACATTTATGTCTAAAAACATCACTTTACCTGTTGTATGCGGTATGGATTGTAGAGAAAGCAAAGAAGAAGAAAAGCATTTGAGGCAAAAGTCTAGGGAAGAGGCTGGTGGCTTGAAATTGGGTATGACTACTGAAAAGACGCTCAAGTGGGCGACTCTTAGGTATGTTTTGGCAATAGTACTTGCTAATTGATTGGAAATGAAGTATGAAAGAATATGGAATATTGGAATACGAAAGAAAATGGAAGAATATGGAATACTGGAATATGAAAGAAAATGGAATATGAAAGAATAAGATGGAGATTGGATTTAAGTAACAAGATGGATAGTGCTGCTAATTATTGGAACCAGAAAGTCATCATCAGAGTAGGCTTTGGGAAGTAGGTGGACAGACACCAAGCATTCTGTAATAGCTGTATTAAGTTGGATATGAACCTTGAGTTCAGGAAGAGATTATGACTGGATGTCTAAATTTCAGAGTAATCAACACATAGATGGGTTAAATATTTTGTTTTTACACAAAATGGTGACAATGGCTAAATAATGTTCTACATTTTTAAAAATCTATTTAGAAAGCTTTTTTAAAAACAATATCACCATTATACATCACCTGTTTAATGACATCATGGATTTGCTTTGTATTCTGCTGATGGACACTTACTTGGCTACCACGGTCATCTTTGTACATATATCTCTGCATATATGTGGGTGTTCATCTATAGGAGAAATTCCTAGAAGTGGTATTGCTGCATTCAAACATATGTGCATTAAAATTTTGATAGATATTGCCAAATACTCTCCAGAACAATATATAAAAATGTCTGTTTCCTCACATTCTTGCCAAATTGTATAATCCTTGGCAATCTGAAAAGTTTAAAAAAAAAGAAAGCATTTTTGTTATTTAATTTGCATTTTACAGAATAATTAGTGAGGTTGAGCATCTATTCATACGGTTTTAAGCTATTTCAATGTCCTTTTCTGTAAATTAAACTGCCTGTTTATCCTTTGCCTATTTTTCCATTGAGCTATTGTTTTTTTCTAGATTTTTGATTCTCTCTCGATGGAACGTAATATAAATATTTTCTAGATTTTTACTTGTTTTTGAACTTTTGCATTTTTTGGCAACAGGGTTTTTGAAACATATTTTTAAATATAAGTTTGTGACTAATGTGATCATAGTCATCTATTCAAAATGACAACACTAGAGATGAAGTTATGAAAGTGGTAGGAGTTAATATATTCAGCTCTCATTCTACTGATTTGCTCAGTGCCTTTGGGGCAATCATTTAATCATATGCTTTCGTTTCTACCTTGTAAGATGAAAAATCACAATCTTTTTCTTACCTTTGAGGATTTCTTTAAGAAGAAATCTATGAATAAATATAAAAACACTATTTTGGATGTTAAATACTGTGAAAATATGAATTTGTGCATGTTAGGTAGGTTTGATAACATTGAATATAAGACATTGCAAAATACAAAGAATTTCCAGTGTTATTTAATCCTTGAAGCTTTTTCTTTCTCTAGTCTCTCTCTTTTGGTCTTTCTACTTCTCCCCCTTCTTTTTCTCTGCCTCTTCTTTCTCCTTTTCCTTTACTGTCTTGTTACATGGGACAATATTTCTATTTGCCATTATTCTGATGGAGAACTGAAATACACACTAAGCTAGACAAATATGTAAGATTATAAAGAAAATGAAGGCCTAGTCATCACTAGAGGCTCTGTCCTCTGTGTCCTTTTCAAATGACATCTGCTTGAAAGTTAAACATGCTAATGAATTATGGTAGCTAATTGGGGAGTGGCCAATAGAGATGAATAGATGAGAGATGTATTCCTAACTTTGTGAAATGGCCAAATTATGTGGTTGCCACAGCACTGGGGTAAGACTCTGCAACTCTGACGGCCAGCTCAAATTATCTTACTAACTAGCTTTAGATTAGTGATTTATAAAGCTGTCTTCTTATAAAATAAATGTTACAGCAATTACTTAATTTAAAACTGAAGCAATCAGAAGAATGTAGCTGTTTGAATGAGTGAAAAAGTAAACTCACATTGGGATTATGAATGACACACTCAGTCATAGCTTTCATGGATGCATAAAAACCAAATATGTCAACACCACTAAATTTTGCAGAATGCTTAAAGCATTTTTTGTGTGTGAAACATATGTTGAAAATTCTTATTCTAATTGTTTTTCAAAATCTTCTGGCTAAGATATAAAATTGTGTGACTAGTTTACTTTAAATAACTGAGAAGGAAGGAAGAGAGGAAGGGAGGAAGGGAGAAAGGGAGGGAGGGAGGAAATTTCACAGTCCAGTCTCTACTCTGTACCTGAAGGGACCAGGAAACATTATTAAGAAGTGTTTTCTCTCACACTAGGAAATGTATCTGTGTTAGTCTGTTTGTGTTGACATAAAGGAATACTTGAGACTGGGCAATTCATTTTAAAAAGTTTATTTGGCTAGTCCTTCTGCAGGCTGTACACTAAATATAGTACAAATATCTGCTTCTAGTGAGGGCCTCAGGAAACTTGCAATAATGGCAGGAGGCAAAGGGAAGCCAGCAGGTCACATTGCAATAGAGAGCAAGACAGAGAGTGAGAGGTGCCAGGGGCAGCTTTTTTTACTTTTATTTTTATTTTTGAGATGGAGTCTCACTCTGTCACCCAGGCTGGAGTGCAGTGGCATGATCTCGGCTCACTGCAACCTCCACCTCCCGGGTTCAAGCAATTCTCTTGCCTCAGCCTCCCGAGCAGCTGGGATTACAGGCATGTGCCACCACGCCCGGCTAATTTTTGTGTTTTTAGTAGAGACTGGGTTTCACCATGTTGCTCAGGCTGGTCTCAAACTCCTGATCTTAAGTGATCCACCCACCTTGGCCTCCCAAAGTGCTGGGATTATAGGCATGAGCCATCACGCCCGGCCAGGGGCGGCTCCTTTTTAAACAACCAGATCTTGCATGAACTTGTTACTGAAGGGAGGGTACTTCATGAGGCATCTGCCCCCATGCTTCAAACACCTCCCACCAGGCCCCACTTCCAACACTGGGGATTACATTTCAGCATGAGATTTGGAGGGGATAAATGTCCAAACCATATCAGTAGGCATATGATGTGCATGTGAATCTATAAATACAAACATCACATCAGGGGGAGGGAGGTGCCAGCCAGATTTCTAACACTCATTTTAAGTGGTTTCATGTTATCTGACTGACTATAGAATCCTGAATTCTGTAATAATAATAATGAAATTTATAAAAACAACAACAGAAAAACTGAAGAACTAAGCTGATTTTCCCAGCATTTTTTTCTGTTTTCTAACCATCTTTTAGCATCCATGATAGTTAGGATTGCATGGTTAAAATGCCACGTGATTTTAATAAGAGCCATTGGTAGTGTATACCTCCGGGGCTTCAAAATTCATACATTTAATTCTCTGTTTAATTTTTTTTTTCTGTGACACAGCCTCAGGAGGTCCCGAGAACATGTGCCCCCTCTGCTTTATTTTGTCAAGAGATACACAAATTAATTTATGTGAATGAACATTGATGCATTCATCCATTCACTCATTGTTTACCTACAATAAGTCAACTACTGTGCTATGTAGGTCACGGTGATGTGAAATTGAATAAAGCATAGAGCATTCTCTAAAAGAATATACATCTAAGAAAAGAGATAGTTACATACGTAAATTTTTACATTTAAGGCAATCAATCTAATGTGTTAGATGGTAGCATTTTTATTCTTTTAGCCTATTTTAGGAATCATGCATTTTTGTAGAAATTTTAACCCTTTCTCACGTATCTCTGGCATGGTGGTGTGACAGGGCAGAGGGAAAAAGATGGATGCTGATAATGTTGATGTACTTCCTACCAACCAAAAAAAGACAGATGGTCTTGTTATAGCAAAAGTTCAGGAAAGATGGAAGGCAGGTCATAATGAAAACTAGCAACAGATACAGGGGCCATTAAATTTGATGCTTGTAACATTGCTTGCTATGAATTTGAAACTGCCTAAGACCGGGAGTAAGTCTTGAGGACATTGAAAAGAGGACATTGCTAAATGTGACAAGTTCCCTCCCTAATGTATTTTTTAGCTAGTCTGATGTGCCAACCTACCACAGGCCTATTGACAATAGAAGTGAACAATGGGGTGTTCATGCCTCTTTGTAACCATAGCCTCTCAAAGAAAACTTCCTGTTTTCTATCCACTGGGCCGTTTTGTCTTCTCTTTGTCCTTGACACTTGTCCCCATTTTCTGCCCATAAGCACACTCTTTCTTTATTCACTAGACTTTGGAATGTGACCTTTGGAGTTCTCACTCTTTCAAGGATTCTGCTCAGCTTTATTCTATTGGCTCTTTTCAATCAGGAATCTCATACATAAAACACCCTGATGTAAGGTACCCCTCAGAGCCAGGCAGAACTGCTTGGTCTTCAGCAAAAGAAAGGAAATGTATTTGGATTGCCAAGGGCACTGCAAATTGTGCACAGTGAATAATACTCTAAAGTATTTATGAAGGCATACCAGATGACCTCATGATGTCTCTTCTCTCCCTTGAAACTATTCACAAACCTAAAAATGTATAAATATTTTTCCTTCATGTTTTGTCTCTGTCTTTATGCATTTAGTGAAGCATATCAGAGGAATTGGATATGGGAAAAAATAATGCCTTTTTATCTTGTCAATCCCTCAGCACTGTCGGTTGACATAATCTCAAATGGATCTCAAATAACCTTCTTGTAGCCTCCATACCATATTCCCCAAGGTATCCGTGAATGTAGCATTTCCAAAAGAGGCAAAGTCTGAATGTCCTTTACTTCCCTTTCTTTATATGAATACTATCTTGTTAACATTTAGTATGTTATTTGAATTATAGTCATACCTGCCTCCATGGCTGTCTTGTATTTTTCCTTTTTCCTTCAACCAAGATCTTGCTTTACTTTACATATAGACATTTTTGCTTTCATTAAATTGAATTATGATTACTCCCTTTGAAAAAATGGTATTTAAAAATTAGAGAAATGTCAAGAAAACATTTTTCAGAACTGTATTTTACTTTTTAACTCGTATAATGGTGCTTTTATTTAGTTTACAGTTCTCATGTTAAAAATTACAACTTCATTGGCAAAATAATCATCTTTTGCATATTGTTTTGTTTTATATTTGTCACTTTTCAATGTTTTCATCGGAGAAGTAATATATTTAACTATGATAACTATACACATACATAACTATAATGTAACATAAATATTATGCATGTATAATGTATAACAGAATACATTATACATAACTACAATGTAACATTTCAAATGAGTATTTTAAAGTACCACCTTGCATTTGTTTTTCTATGCATATTTTAAAAGGTATAACCATCAAAGGCGTATGCTTTATCTTCTGCTTTTTTCACTTAACACATATCCTGAGCATTTCTCCATACTACCATGTGGCTGTCATACACACTGCATATTGACTTTCTACTTTTCTTCTGTGATGCTAGATGGTCATGAGGCTTACTTTGAACATAAATCACTTATCCATGCACGGAAATATTAAGGCATGCTACTACTCAAAACTACTAAATTGTTAAATTGCTCAGCATGAATAAAATACAATGCCATTATTTGTAATTCTGGCCTTAATTTGGTGATTTGTAGCTCTTTCTCACTACCTACCATGTAAGGAGAAGCTCTTGATAAAGTTGGCAGCAAAAACAGAGATACAAGTGTGGGACATATGATGCTGTCTGATGACTGCCCAGAAACACAGCCTCTTCTTAGAAACCTGGCTTCCCTTGAGATTTGCTCTAATTTTAATAGGAGCTGCTCAGCAGAAGGATGTGGATCCAATGGCAAGATGGATGATGGGTAATTTGAGAACAACACTCAGAGAGCTTTGTGTCAACCTATGTTAACACAATGGCCTTAAGTTTATTAAAACAAAAAACCATTGGCAAGGTAGGGACCACCAAATTAGTCATTTCTCAATATAAGTTTATGGATTACTTACATGCATAGTCCTCTTTACTCCATGAGACTCCATCAGAGGTCTGTTACTTAAACTGAAATTGTTTATTGGATAACAACTGTTAAATTATTTGTCTTTAATATTTAACTTCAGCATATACAAAAAAGGGGTTTCGAAGAAGAATTAAGGTAAATCTCCACTGCCCTTCCAAGAATTTGTACAAATGCTTTCTGATTACGGAAAAACTAAAATAAAGAGGAAAAAAACTCCCTAAATAAATCTAGGCAGTTGCCTGACTCCCTTGTTTAATGTAACCACATGTTTAGTAAAGGACAATTTTATCTCAGTAACATAAATATCTACAGTGTCTGTAGGAATCCTGGATGGTACAAAAAAAAAAAAAAAGTCACAGACCATCAGAAGAAAGTTGAGCCCATTGACCTGAAAGTTTTGAACCTTGGAATGAGATTCAAATAGGGCATTGCCTAATCCATGTTCAAGGTGAAGAGTAGCCAAGCTAAGCTATGCTAAATCATCTCATCAATAAACGAGGTCTTTTCCAGAAATTTAATTTCACTTGATTAATATCTTGGGTCAACTAAGGGTTGCATTAAAATTAAGCAGATATTTGCATTGTGGGTGGATTTTTTTTTTAATTATGTAGAGTTCTCTTAGCTTGTCAGACAAAACAGACCAGATTTAAGGCAGGCTGAGAAGACTGTGCCACGTTCAGAGACTTTCAAATGTGGTCTCACAGGGATCCTGATAGTCTGGAACTCTATCATGTTTCTCTATTAACTTCACTTGTCACCAACTCCCTTATTTGCATGTCTTAAGAAGATAAGATGTTTATTTATGTAGACTGAAAAAAGAGAGA
Organism: Pan paniscus; assembly: GCF_029289425.2. Lineage (NCBI taxonomy): Eukaryota > Metazoa > Chordata > Mammalia > Primates > Hominidae > Pan > Pan paniscus. Next base: position 43,240,199 of record NC_073258.2, on the reverse strand, counting down.
ACAAGATATTGCACAAGATTTGTTCTAACCAAACAAGATTTGGTTAGAAATTTAATTGATTTGTGGCAATGGTCTCCTTCCTGCTCGATCTTAAGACATGATTCCTTTTTCTGAGCAATCACTTCACTGAAAAGGGAAACCGATACTGGACACTGGAGACTCCCAGGTTTTGAAGGCCAAGAGACAGGTCAATTCTAGTTAAAAATTGTGGTACCTATATGATCTTTGTAGCGCCTCAGAGAGTCAATGTTACCAATTGTGATTTACCTTTTTTTTAATCAGTCAAAAATACTAATTGGGCACCTCCTTTGTACCAGGTATTCCAACTACTGTAAATTTAGCAATAAAATATCTCTGTCTTTCATATAATTTATTTTTCTATACTTTTAGATTACTACACTGATTAACTGATGGCATATATTTAAATCTTTTAGCACAGTCATTGGCACAGAGTAATTGCTCAATAAATGTTAATTTTCCCTATTTCTCCAATATACTATTTTTTCAAAATTCCAAAATAAACATCTCAATGCACTATGGGACTTTGGCACATTTCGACTTATCTTCTCTCTGCCAAAAGTAGGCTTACTAAATTATAGACAAGATTAGTACTGTCCATTTTAAATATAATATCCACTACCCATTCATTACAATCTCAAATGCCTACACTGGCCAGTCAGGGAGATGAATGAGTAAAGCAAGTTAAAGTAAAACTGGCGACAGTAAGGGCTGAGCAGCCAGTAGGATGCATGTCCAATCCATAGGGTGCTCCAGCCAATTGTTGCCATGTCGATCAATAGACCCAGTGTTGTCATAAGACTTAACTTCACAAGGGAACTAGGAAAATAATTTTATTATGTAAAATTTTTACATTATGAAGTAGAGGTAACTAATTAATAAACATATACAAGCACACACATACACACACATGCCCATGCAGAGAGAATATACCGATTCTGTGTACATCCAGTAAAACCAATCTATGGGCCACATATTTGTGACCTCTATTCTAATAGGCATTTTGTTTATTTACTTACCTACAGAATTGATAATAATTAAACATGGATTATAACAGATTTTCTCCCTTCCTGTAAGCCTTTCAGAATCTTTTCATTCTCCGCATGGGATGACTGTCAACTCTAATGAGTATCACAATTATGTCTGGAGTTTTTAAAAATATATTCCTGGAACTCAAGCCCCACTTATTAATTAGAATCTTTGTAATTGTAGTGAAATAATCTGTTCTTTTAAAATACTCAACCAAATTATTCTGATGATGAGCCAGGCATGGGAACTATGAGCCTACAGAATAATTTTTTAATTGTTTTTTTCTTTAGCATGCAAAGTTTTTTACAACCTTCTCTTTTCTGTTCCATAGCTTAATGCTTTCTCACCCTTGTTCTCCAGCCATTCTATGCTGCTTGCATTTCCATGAAGGTAACATTATTTTCATGCTGGATGTGTCTGCATGTAGCGTCCTCTTTGTTGCCTTTCTCCCTTCTGTCACAGGAAACTCTTATTCATCTTTCAAGCACCAGTTCCAATGTTATCTCTTTTCCAATGCCTTTCACGCTCTGCTAGGGAAACTCGGGTATTCCTTATTTTGTGCTTCCAAAAAACTTTAGGCTTACCTAAGTAAATGATACTTGCCATGATATATTTTCATTGCTTGTTGCCATGTGTTTTCTCACTCACATAGTGTCCAGCATATGGCAGGTTTCTAGCCAATATTTTGATTAAAAAAAAATATTGATCTGAATATAGAGTAGCAAATGTAGTACTTTTGATTTATTCTTAACTAAATTATTATTTCATCATCCTATGGGACGGTTGTTCCCTTAAGAAAAAAGAGTGAATCAGAGCCCATGTGTTAGGCACTTAATTTGCAGAGCTTAGTTTTTAAATAATGGTTTTGCACATTAATATTTGAGCTCAGACAAAAATAATTTATGTTAGAAATCATTTTTAAAGAATTCTGCCATCACTTTGGAAATACATAATTTTGGAAATGCTACAAATTACAGAGTGTCCATAGTAGAGTTTTAATTTTTTTTAAATGTGGATGCCTTTGTCAAAGTTTCCATCTCAATTTAAGTGTGCCATGCTTAGGAGTTAGAAATCTCTACAGAGGTGGGGGCTAGACACAGTGTGAGTGAGGTGTGCAGGGAATCCTGTTCAGCAAACTAATACCAGGAGACATTTACAGTCTGTAACAGTAGCCAGAGACTCAGACAGCTTTATTGATGTGTCATCAGGCTGAGAAGAAAAGGCACCGCAGCAGGGGTGACAAGGACATGTTCTGTGTGTTCATCGATCTGCAGTCTCCTATGGAAAACTCCACATATTTCTGAATATCTTAAGTGATTTTATTGATGCAACTTTTGCCAGCTGAGAGGGGAATTGGAGTCACCACATTTATTCTTCATGTCATGTTGGCACTCTCATTTAAGAATTTAATACATACATAGATGATGCGGGAAAGGAGGGAGATATTAAGTATCTCTTCAAATCATTTTGGTTGGGTTGCTGGGGAAAATTACAATGCCCCAGAAATCCAAAAGAAGTATAAAAATCTCTCCTCAGTACATTATATGTGGCTGCTATAATGGCATTTCTGCAATCCTGTGTTACTGAAATCCTCTACTGCAGCAGGTGATGAATTTTGACCTGGGGAGCTAGTCAGTGGAGCAAAACTGTTGTCCAAAAAGATGATACAGAAAGCTGATAGAATTTGAATGCATGTCTGGTCTGTGATTGGGTATGTTCATGTAGCAGTTGAATTAGGACGTATCAGTAGATCATAGAGTCACAGGCCTAATCAGGACTTTGAATAATTATGTAATCCATTTTCCTGTCTCCAAAGAGGAATATCCTTATATTGCATGGAGAAAATAACAAAATAAAACCCCAGAGATGTATAACTCCATAAAGTGCTGTCAATTTGGGTATCAATTTTAATTTTTTTTACAGTCTGAGATTTTTTATTAGATCCCAGATTTAGAACTGTATATTAGAATGGCATTATTGTGACAATTTTTTAATCCTAACATCTCTAGATCAGATAATGATATTTCACCAACGTCACATTTCCTGAGTGAGACTGTGGTTACGTGGAAGAATGTCCTTTTTTTTTTTAAGTTCTGGGATACATGTGCAGAATGTGCCGATCAATTTTAATATTTTTAAAAATATATACGTATTTGTTTATAATTCCCTTGTATCAAATACTAGGTTCAGAATTAGTTTCTTACAATAACAATAAATTTAGAATTTATTGAAACCTGAATTCAGAAAACGTGAATCTGGTTTTCGACCTCTCTTTTCTGCAGTGTACTTTATCATTAATTCATCAGTTATTTCAGTCAACATTCTATATGCCCAGCTACGATGCTAGGAGTAATGTTCTCAAAGCAGTCATCATGGTTTAATGGAAAACTAAGTCAATATTTTTTCAGATTATTTGGACAGCTCAAAGAAACACCTACTCCAACCTGTGTTAGGGTTAGTAAGGATGTGAGAAACCTTAAAAAGGCTCCTTGAAGGTGAATAACTGCAAGTTTGTATATTAATATACATCTCACAACGCATCTTAGTAAATCTTTATAACCATTGGTGACAGTGGAACAGCCCTCCCTGTTCTCATCTAGAAGGCTCTCCTCATTCTACATGCTACAGACCTACACATCATTCCTTGCTCATTTTTTTGGAATCATACCTTGCTTCCTTTTACCTAATGAAAAACAAAGACAAAAACAAACAAACAAAATACTCCTTTATTGACCCTTTGCCCACCTCTAGATGTAACCCAAACTATCACCTTTTCTTCACAACTAACTTTTTCAAAATAATTGCATACCTTTCCTTCATTCTTCACCTTATTGATAATCTGATTTCTATCCCTATTAATCCTCTGGAAGAGCTCTGAAAAAGATCACTTATGCACTTCAAGGAGCTATTGAGTCATTTTCTCTTTTGACGTCTCTGCAGCATCTGACATCTTTGGCTACTCTCTAACTCAGGAAACTTTCTCTTCCTTTGGCTTCGGAAGTGCCTCTCTCATCATTCTCCTGTGGTTATGTCCCTTTACTGTCTCTTATAGTTTTCCTTCTTTTCACTCATATTATAGGTAATGGTAATCTCTGGAGTTCCATTTGTATCCTCATCTCTTCTCTCTCTTATTTTTCTTCTCACAGTATATACTCTTTTATTTATTGATTTGTTCAACTTCCAGTTTTTTAACTATCCCTAGTATTCTCATAATTCACAAATCTCTATTATCCACACAGATATCATTGCAGAACTAAACCCTGACATCAAAATTTTATGTTGCATATCTTCACTTATGTATACACCATAAGCCTCTGCAACTCAGCAGGCCTAACACCGAACTTTATACCCCACTTGTGGTGATATAGTTTGGATATTCATCCCCTCCAATGTTGAAAAAAAGTTTGATCTCCAATGTTGGAGGTGGGGCCTAGTAGCATATGTTTGGCTCATAGGGACGGATCCCTCATGAATAGTTTGGTGCTGTACTCACAGTAATTAGTGAGTTATTGCTCTATTAGTTTACGAGAGAGCTGGCCATTTTAAAAAGTCTGGTACCCCCTCTCCTCTTTTTCTCTGTCACTGACCATGTGACACTCCTGTTCCCCCTTTGCCATTTGTCATAAGTGTAAGCTTCCTGAGGCCCACACCAGAAGCAGATGCTGGCACCATGCTTCTTGTACAGTCTGCAGAACCATGAGCCAAATAAACCTCTTTCCTTTATAAGTTACTTAACCTCAGGTATTTCTTTATAGCAACGTAAAATGACTGACACATGTGGCCAACCTCTACTACAGGTCCTATCTATACAAGGAATAGTACCATCAATTATCTTTTGTTTGTCAGACATAATTATTTCATCTCCTTCCAAAAGCACATCACATATCTGTTGATTTTAGCTCCTTGATATTTGCCCACAGATAAGAACCATCAGTGAGTATTTCTAAAACCTTGACAATTTTTTTCTCATTAGTTTTATTTTTTTTAAGGCAGTGAAAAACCTGAAAATAGCTAGAATCACAAAGAGAACTGCTGAGCTAGGACCATGCCTGGGACAAGAGCAGAGAAGATTAGGGTCCATTGTCAGCACATGTGTAGAGTAAGTAAGTCTGCTACCCAGCCTCACAGTCATTCCTCTCTTATCTGCCTAATGCCTCTGATGCTCATTAACATAAAGAAAACAAATTTCATTTGGTAACTACAAATTATTTTATTTTGTTGTAACAACCAGCATTGCCTGTATTTTCAAAGAATACTTCAGAATCATGAACACAAAGGATATTATTCCTATTGTGGAAATCTCATGAACAGTGGAACTATGTAATAAATTAATTTTAAAAGTGAAGTTTTCTTAGACTTTCTATCCTGTATCAAAAAATATCTAATACTCATATTAGAGTAGACTTTCATTTGATTTAGTCAGTGTTCTTTGGGCAAGAAATTCAGTATGTTGTACAAATCATAGCAGGGATAAACAAAGGTTACTAAAAAATGAATTTGGAGACATAGGGGGGGTCCAGTTGATGGAAAGGGCCTTGCAGACCAATGGTTTGGTATTTGTTCCAAGTGCAGTGAGATGCCTCCTAAGCTTTTTAAAAGCTGAGTTGTAATATAATTCTACCTGCTGGGTGAATTCTGCTTTTATATGAAAGAAAAAAGACAAGAAGCAACATATGATACTCCCTAGTCTTTTTTTCTTACATATAAAAACATATAAGAAACACATATGGTGTCTAAAATTAGATAGCAATAGACATCAAGGGAAGAAAATTTGGAAATATGTTTTGAAGTTAGAACTGCCAGCTCTTTTGATGGATTAGACGTGATTAGAAAGGAAAAGAAAAGGATGAAAGATATCTCCTAGGATCTTTGCTTGAGCAAATGGGTGGAAAATAGCACCATTTTCATGGTGATTTAGCCATGTTGTTGGAGATGCCTATTAGGTAGCTAAGTGAAGCTATCTAGTAAGTAGTTGTTCATAATGCATCATTAGTTGTTATATATCCTAGCAGGAGTACCCTAGCCTGTTTAAGCACTTTTATATGAATAAGAACAAGGTATTCCCTCTGGGATGACATAGCTCTGCAGACACAAAGACCCAAAACCAGACAATGCATCATGGTTTATTTTTTAGAAACATTTTGCTGGGCACAAACTGCAAAGTCACACTTGGTTACTCTGATTCCTAGTGTACCTGCTTATATAACATTGACAATCAATCAAGAGAAAAAAATACTCAGTTCTCAAAAACACACATTAAGTTGTTGTTTCTAGAATGTTTTTGAGAAATGTTAGAATGACAACAACAAAGACTTCCAAATCATAGGTATATTCTATGTCAGTCCTCTCTGAATTTCACCTCTGGCCATTTTTGCTGCATGTCTGTATAAAGAAGTCACATTTTATGGTTGAGCCAGGTTTCTGGTCCTGTTGATTACGTTAGAGAAATTTTGGAGGGGACAATGGGGAAGGACAAGATGCTTAAGAATTAAAGGTCATTGGGGGAAAAGGTTGATGAAGTAGTAAAAAAAGTGCAAATAGAGAGAGAAATCTTAAAGAGACAGTAAAGAAAAAAACGGCGAGAGTAAAGGAAAGAGCCCATCCAAGTTGGGATAAAAGGCTTAATATTTTGGCTTTAAAAGATTACTTATAATTATTAGGTAGATAATTTAGTTGCCATAATATGTAATTTTTGCTTCCTCTGGGATGAGAATTTAGAGAGACGCAGATGAGGGAAAAACTCAATTTGGATGAATTTCTGTTAGTAGGGGAAATTATATAACATACATCACCAGGGTTTTCAACTATGGGTAGGAGCAAGGTCCAAGTCTAAATTGTGAACCTCCAAGCCAGAAATTCTGAAAGGATCACCGTCACCCTATGTTAATTGCAAATTAACACATCTCTAGCAGAGTGAAGCTCCTACTTCTTTCACATCCCCCATTAGCTACAGTTCAGCCAGTGTTTATGCTTCTAGGTAGAGTATTGCCAACTCTCCATCAGGGGAATGTCTGAATTGCCAGTTGGCCACAGATATCATGTTGCACCTCACTTTTAGGTAATAGAAATGCTGAGAGAAGAGTGATTGATTTGGATTTATTTGGATTTGAGTAATGCTCCATGGCGCACTCATGAATTTTATGAAAGAAGAACCTCACCTGGATATTGGTAAGATTTCATAATTCTGAAATGCAAAGTGTCACGCCAAAGTGTGTGGATGGCAAATCAATAGTTTTCAAAAAAATTGAGTAACACTCCACTACACATTGAACTCCTTAAAAAAAAAATACATTCCAATGGGTCAGAGCAAAAAGGAGCCAAAAGTAATAGTAGTATGCCCCGTCCAGTTCCCGTTATCCACAGCAAGGGGATAATAGCTTTTATAATGTGCCAAGGTTCATTGTTTCTTGCTATTGAGGTCACTTTGAGCTTTCTTCCCCAGCTTGTGCAAAGACTTCCTACCCTGTCATCCTCAAATTGTTATGTTCCTATGATGCTTTTACATTGTCTCACTGTTGCTGTCTAAGTTTCTAGTATCACTTCCTTGTCAAGGAATTCACTGTTAAATGAACCAAAATGTAAAGTCATTACTTTCTATCTTTTTGTCTCTGGTGACTTGTGTAACACTATGTTTTTCTGTCTGATATTTGCAATAGAAATATTAGACGTCAAAAGGAAAAAAAAAAAAGATGGGAATAATACTGAGAAAGTCCCTGAAGGGGATAAAAACATTCAAACCTGAAATTTTTAACTGTGTCTCCTCTGCCAAAAAGGAAGTGAAAAAGCAATCAAAGGAGTGCCTAAAAAGTTTCAAAGCAGGTGTCCTTTCATTAAAACATTTATTTTTAATTTTCTGTTTTGTTATAAGCAGATGACTTCAGCGGGTGATTTTTTAAAAAATGAACCAAGCAATAACTCATCTGGAACTTTTCTTAATTTTTAAATTAGCATAAATATATTCTATATTATGTGTGGACCAGTTCAAATATAAATTTCATGGGGTCCTCTAAGATCATCTAACTGAAGTTCATTTATTTGATAATTAAGCAAACTTAAAAACAGAAAAAATTATATGTGCCCAATATTGCACAGTTCAATGAAAGTAGAACAAAAGATATCTCCAAAGTCAATATTTCCCTCAATAGCCCATTTAAGATGATGCTGCAGTACAACTGCAAAGCACATGAAATGAAATGAAATATACAAAAGCAATGAAAATATACAAAAAATAACTTGGATTCATAAATACTTTGTCAACTAAAATTATTATTTTATTTTAATTGCCATACTTCTCTAGTAAGTGTGTTAAATTTCATTCAAGCTTTGTCATGGATCGTTTGTGAGCAGTTAGGACAGAAAATTGTAATTTCCAGCAGCCAAGAAGACTTCTCTAAGGAAAACATAATGACACACTTATTTAATATTCTTCTTATCTAAAGTTCTTGTCTGTACTGGCAGATCAGGATAAAAGGGTTTCTATGGTATGTCAGGATTTCAGAGAGACATTTGACAAAATTCCTCAATATTGTTATGAGGAAGATGGAGAAATGAATATTAAATGAGAATACTAATAGGTAGACCCATAGTTTCATTTTAAGATGTTGTAGCAATCTTATAGTTCTTAATGTCTGTCTTGAAAAAGAGGAATTAGCTTTCCTTTTTGTGACTTCAGAGCATGTTACCAGGATCAATGGGGAAAAATCAAACAACGTAATTTCATTGGTTTTAAAATGTAATGAAGTTTCTTAAGAGGTAGTGAATTCTTCATCACTGGATATATTCAGCCAAACAGATAAAAACCTATCTGATAAGGGTCAGGAAAATACAACACTTCTCAGAATGGCTGATGTTAAGATCCCACCCTTTACATTCTCAGAAAAATACTGAGAATCCGAAAAAAAAACCACTTTTGTTTATGCTTTTGTTTTTATATCAGTCAATAAAATGAAAGTAAGAAATTTAAAAAGTTATTAATTTATGTTAAAATAATGATAGTAATTCTATTATATCTTAACATAAATAACATAGTTCATGAAAATACTTATTTTCAATAAAATTTAGTGGGAAGAGTGGCATTATTTTACAGTTGTCTAGTTTAATAGAGGAGACCTGAATTCTCATATATTCTCATCAGTTAGTTCGGATATGTTTTTTATTTGAGATGCTGAAAATGGTCTTCCATTACACAGATATGTAATTTGAAGGGAAGGACAATATTTTAATTGCCTTTTCAGTTAATTGTGGATATGTGATATGTGAAAACTTAACAAGTGGATATTTTTAAAAGGTTAATTTCAATGTGAAATATGAAAATATACCAATGAGATTTTCATATCTTTTACATCAGGCACCCCCAACCCCTGGGCCATAGACCTATACCAGTTGGTGGCCTGTTAGGAACTGGGTTGCACAGCACCAGTTGGTGGCCTGTTAGGAACTGGGTTGCACAGCAGGAGGTGAGCAGCAGGCAAGCAAGCAGAGCAAAGCTTCACCAGTATTTACAGCCAATTCCCCTGGCTCACATTACAGCCTGAGCTCTGCCTCCTGTCGGACCAGCAGGGGCATTAGATTCTCAAAGGAGCGCAAACCCTATTGTGAACAGTGTATACCAGGAATCTGGGTTCTGGTTCCATGCTCCTTATGAGAATCTAATGCCTGATGATCTGTCACTGTCTCCCATCACTCCCAGATGGGACTGTCTAGTGGCAGGAAAACAAGCCCAGGGTTCCCACTGATTCTACATTATGGTGAATTATATAATTATTTCATTATATATTACAATGTAATAATAATAGAAATAAATTGCACAAATAAGTGTAATGTGCTTGAATCATTCTGAAACCACTGCCACCAACAGTCCCTCCCAGATCTGTGGAAAAATTGTCTTCCATGAAACTGGCTCCTGATGCCACAAAGGGTGGGGAGCATTGTGTTACATTACAAGGCATTAGCCTAACTTGCCTTTTGATCTTTTATTCATGCCTGATTTTATAACATCATATATTAGTCATTTGGAAAATATTGGTTCACTGAGTTATACAGATTTAAATGTTGACAAATTTTATTATACAATATTAAAAATCACATTTATTAATGCTGTCACTCATCAGATTTTTTTTTTTTTTTTTTTTTTTTTTACATATTGGGAAGCTGCCAGGTTCACTGTGGTGGATACAAGTCTTCCACAATTCTGATATTTTGCTTTGAAAGATCACATTTTATCATAGTGATAAATAATGTCCATTTTCTTTTTTTTTTTTTTTGTAATAGACTCACTTTGTTATTTTCTGAGAAAATGACTGTTGGTAGCCATTTCTGAAAAACCATAGTTGCTATATCAATGATTTCATCAAAGAAAAAATTATATTCCATAAAAAACAGGAACTAGTCCATCTGACAAATCAACTGTACAATTTTTTTTCAGAAAAAATCTTTGTACTTCCTTGTATAAAAAAAAGCACTTCTTTTACATTTCATCACACAGAATACTTAAAAAAATGTATATTCAAAGGTCAAACTTTAATCAAATTGACATTTTTTGCTCCTTCATTGCAGCAGTAAAAAAGGCATTGTTTTGCTACCAGTGTATGTATTTGAAATACAGAGACTGCTAATTTAGTTTGTGTTCTTCTCTTGGTTTCTGCTAAGGCACCATCAGTTTTATCTACCACTGCTCTATACCATCATTGAGAGTATCAATGCAATGTAAAAGGCAAAGAATGTCTTAGTATCATTATGAATATAGTTTTCACCTCATGGGATCTCTAAGAGGATCTAGGGGAACCCTAGTGTTCCATTAATTATGCATTGAGAACCACTGATCCAGTGATTAATGCACAGAGTCTGGATTCAGACTCTTTCAGTTTGAATTCTAGCTGTTCTGCTTAGTTTTGTGAATTTGGGCAAGTTGCACACTTCTAAGCCTATTTCTTCATATATAAAATGGGGCCAAGCATAATAACTATCACATAGGTAGGATAGTTGTGACTATTTAAAGCAAAATGTTATGAACCAAACAGCATCATTACTTGACTTATACATGTGTCAAGAATACTCATATATTCATATATATATATATATATATATAAACTTGACATACTGTTCAAATATTTTGATAGATTTTATTACTGTGCTGATAGTGGTCCAGTTGTAGTACTGTAAAAGGAAGTTAGGTGTGTGATTTGGACTAGCTAGAAATTACAATCACCCTCAGTATCCTTGGGGGATTAGTTCCAGACCCTCTTACCCTGCAGATACTATAGTCTGTGCATACTCAAGCCCCTTATATAAATAAGATTGTGTAGTATTTGAGTACAGCCTACACACATTCTCCCTTATACTTTAAATCATCTCTAGATTATTTATAATACCTAACACAATATAAATACTATGAAAGAGCTGTTATAATGTATTGTTTTTATTTGCATTTTTTATTTTTTATTTTTTTCTGAATATTTTTAAACTGCAGTTGGTTGAATCTGTGGATGGGGAAGGCAAGGATATGGAGGGCTGACTGTACCTTTAAAACACATTAAATGCTAAGATTCTCTGATTATTTTTGACTTGTAAAAACAACTACCACTGCAAAACTTATAGCTGCAGCAAGAGATATTTTGGGGGGAGGAGATTCAATCTCCCCCACCCACAAAATCAACCCAGATAAATACAACAACTGAGTAAAAATAGTAAGCCTTATTTTGAGATCAACTTCAAGCCTTCCCCTTCTAACCAGAATGTTATGTATAAATCCTTCCTGAATAAATACCTAGTGACATACTCTTACTGTTTTCTAATTTTTTTTGCGGTGGAACACAGACGTCAGTGAGGGCTGTGAAATGGGAATTCCTGGCTTTGACTCCCAGCCTAGCCTCTTATTAGCAGTGGGAATATAGGCATTTTCCTTAACCATAGTGAACAGCAGTTTTTTCATCTGAAAAACGAGAACAGCATTTGCGCCTACTTCATGGAGGATGTTTGAGGATTCACATTTTTAAAGTGCCTAGAACAGTGCCTGACACAGAACAGTCATTCAAAAAAGCACTCAAGATACTACTGACAAACTTTAAAATGTCTAATGAGCAATGATATATTTCATGAAACTGTCCTAGGCTCAAGATATCAAAAATAAATGAGCTTATTGTGTGTCCTTTGAGGCTCTTAAAGTCAAAAGGTAAAACTGGCTTTAAACAAATGATCAGTCAGCATAGGTTATACGGAAGGTGTGGCAGAGAAAAGAGTGATATGTTCAAAATATTTAACAGCCAGTATGTCGTGAATACCCATCAAGAAAACAAATGAGGCCAGGCGCGGTGGCTCACGCCTGTAATCCTAGCACTTTAGGAGGCCAAGGCAGACGGATCACGAGGTCAGGAGATCGCGACCATCCTGGCTAACTCGGTGAAACCCCGTCTCTACTAAAAATACAAAAACAGAATTAGCCGGGCGTGGTGGCAGGCGCCTGTAGTCCCAGCTAATCAGGAGGCTGAGGCAGGAGAATGGCATGAACCCGGGAGGCGGAGCTTGCAGTGAGCCGAGATCTCCCCACTGCACTCCAGCCTGGGCTACCTAGCGACACTCTGTCTCAAAAAAAAAAAAAAGAAAGAAAGAAAGAAAAGAAAAGAAAACAAATGCTGGGTTGTTTGCACTGGAACAGGTACTTGAATCCTGAGTAGGCATTACCTCTTCATTGCTGGATCATAGGGGATTCAGCCAAGTAGAATAACCGCAGTATCAATGACCACATATATTTGCTAATGTGCATGGGCTCAGCGTAGTCATACCCATGCATATTAGCAAAATTTCTTCAGAAGGAACAGTAAGCTTAGTTTTATTGGCTGATGACTGGATTGTTTCATCCCCTCTACTAAGAAGGGAGTACTTTCCAGAGTGAAGCAAAGAAATTCAGGGGATTGAACACAGGAGTTCCATTTCTGGCTTTGTATGAACTTAAACAGACTGAGTAACTTCAAGAATGAGCCCATATTATGACAAAAGACAAAAGACATACTCCCTTTGCAACTAACCTTTGTAACTCAGAGCCAAAGTACCAAGTTCATTGTGGAGCTGGGACCGTGGGAGTGAGAGGGAAGAACTGTAATTGAAATGATGATGAGAAAATATGACCATCTTACTCAGCATAATTGTTGCTAGGGAGCCTTTGAGTCATTGCTGCTAACTTCACTTTTAAAAAATGCTTTACTCCTGTGAGCAAAAACTGCAGGAGCCAGTATATCTATAGAGGAACCAGCTGTACTGGATCCTGTCCTGCAACATATCAAAAGCCTTGTGAGGTCAGTTACCTTTGCAAAATCTCCCAAGCATTGATCCACATAGAGGCACAAAGAGTTCAGCTGGGTTTTTTAATCCCACAAGGAGTCAGAGGCATTGGCACTTAGCAAATCCTCTTTTAATTTGCTCACTGAGAAAATTCAATTGAGACATCATTAAAAGACAAGAGACCAGCATGGCACTATTTTTCAAGTCTGTCTTTGTGCTATTCACTGCATTTCATGGGGTGGTAAGTGAGGAGCAGAATTATATTTGCTTGCTTCTAAATAAGCTTCTGCAAAAAGAGACCACGATTTTTTTAAAACAGAAACTATATATATGATATATATATCATTTATATATCTCATATGTATATGATATATATATATCATTTATATATCTCATATGTATATGATATATATATCATTTATATATCTCATATAAATGATATATATATCATTTATATATCTCATATATATGATATATATATATATATATATAAAATAACCCACTTGTACCTGCAGAGCCCTTCTCTCAGCAGTAGAAGACCAGTTAAGCAATGTTATAGTTCCATGCTCTGATACTAGATTCAATTTGGAAACCCCTGGGGGAAATTAAAATCCTGGATGAAGCATGCCAGTTAAAAAAGCACGTTTTTCTGAAAAGTGATTGGAAAACAGGCAGAGCAAGAATTCCCATGAGCTTTGGAACCAGACGGTTAAGAGAGTAAATCCAAATTCAGCCTTTTGTTATTTCAGCAAGTTATTAAACTCTCAGTTTCTGTTTTCTCATCTACAAAACAGGAATACAGCTGCTTCACTGGTGTTTAATAATAAATATCCAGTTTATATCAAGAGTCTGGCAAACTTGTAGGTATTCCCTGAGATTTAGCTTCTCCATCTTTTTATGGACATGGTCAAGGGCAGTGGTTTTCGTCAACAGCTGCTTGTGTTGGAATCCCACCTGTACCAAAGACTAGAAGGGTGACCTGGAGGGAGGAATACCGAATGTCTTCTAATACATGTTTGTTCAGGTATGACATTAATTTAATAATGTACCCTATGTCAGAGGGTAGTTATGGGAACTATACACAGTGTCATGCAAAACATGCTTAGAGTTCCCAGGGAAGAACTGGCACCCCATCACTATAGCTGATGTTGCTATTAATTATCCACCAAACTGAAGAAGGTAGTCATTGGTTTTGCCTTTGCAACAGTAGTATGTTTTTTGACAAATTGGCAGCTTTCTCATTCGGATTGTTTTTGTACTATATGATCAGGAGGATTCAAAGAAAATATTAAATATTTCCACATAAAATACACAAATATATAGATACAGATATTTGATTACAATGTAGCCCTGCTCTCAAGGTTAATGGAAAATACTCTAATTCTCATCACTGTTCTTGTTTTTTTATGATGGAACAGCAAAGATACAGAGCTAGTATTTTTTATATTCATAAATTATAAAATCATATCGCCAGAGTTTTCTCAACTCTGCCTTCAGTCCCAGTCCTTTCTCTCCCTCTCTCTCTCTCTGTTTTTTTTCTTTTTCTTTTTTGTGCTCTTATTGCCTAAGCTGGAGTGCAGTGATGTAATCATGGCCCATTGCAGCTTTGATCTCAATGACTCAAGTGATCCTCAGCCTCCCAAGTAGCTGAGACTGCAGATGTGTCCCACCACACCCAGCTAATATTTTTTATTTTTAGTGGAGACGCGGTCTTGCTATGTTGCCCACACTGGTCTCGAACTCCAGAGCTCAAGTGATCCTCCAGCCTTGGCCTCCAAAAGTGTTGAGATTACAGGTGTGAGCCACTACACACACCCAGCCCCAATCCTTTCTGTATTTGATTTGGACATTTCACCTTTTAAACTCATGAGTCAGTCATTTCTTTACCAACTTTTTCCCCCACTCCACCAATCACAGTGGGACTCACTCTTTTCACCATGTCCAGAGCCTTCTGAATCAAACTTCTTTTATATCATATCACTTTGGCTTTATTTTTATTTTGAAACAATTTCAAATTCACAGAAATGTTGCAAATATAATGTGGAAAACTTTCATATATAGTTTAACTAGATTCACTAGTTATACTCATTTTGCTAATTTGTTTTATAGTCGGTCTGTGTAAAATGTATATAAATGCTTACACGTATATTAATTATTATAATAAAAATTATATATGTAGTTGATTTTTTAAATACCTTGAGAATAGGTTAAATTTGTCATGCTGTTTTACCCCTTGACTCTTAACAACAGCACAGTTTTCAAGTTCAAAATATTTAATAGTGACACAATGAATACTATCTATTCTACAATCCATCTACTTGTCAATTTTTAAAAAGTGTTCTTTATAGCTTTCTTTTTTTAACCCCAATATTACCAAACTACAAGAAAATTAAAAAGAAAAAGGCATCTTTGTTACCATAGTTATGATAAGGTACTTTTCCCCCCCTATTAACTGAAACACAAAACAACAAAAACAAAAAGGAAGATAAATGTATCTCTCAGTCACTCAGCGGAAGAAAAACCCATAGACTCATAACTGTGTAAATTTTAATGACTGGCCATTCTTTCTGTAATGTGTACAAGGAGGAAAAAAGCATGTATCTCAAAAGACAATAGTGATGAAACTGAATGTTACTCTTTTCATGCTAAACTAAGCCCATTAGGTAAGAATCCTGAGAAGTATGAACAAGCCACACAGAACTCTTGGGTCTCCTCCCCCTGCTTGTCTTGCTCTTCTCTCCTTCAAAAGCAGGTGCAGCTGGAGTTTAATTAATAAGTGTCAGTGAGAGGAGGCTGAGGCAGGAGAATCGCTTGAACCCAGGAGATGGAGGTTGCAGTGAGCCGAGATCGCACCACTGCACTCCAGCCTGCGTGACAGAGCGAGATTGCGTCTCAAAAAAAAAAAAAAAAAGTGTCAGTGAGAATAGAGTTGTCGTGATACTGTGATGTGGTCTTTAAGTCAGAAGTTTTTTTTATACCAATCATGGCAACTTATTCTGCCTCAGGATCAGTGAGTAGTGGGTGTCAACCAACTTCCCTCCATGAAAGTTGATGATTCTATTCTCCCACAAATTTTTATCATACTCCAATTTATACAGACATAGCTCTTCATCTAGTCCTTCTAACTAAACGTATAAAATTGTAGCAATATTGTAATTTAGATGTAAATTCTTTGCTATATTGGAGAGATCGTGGCAACTAATCCAGATCTTGAGAAGGCAAAATTCAAATGCCATTCTCCTCTCTCATTCACCCTACTTCTATTGCATGGCTACAGGACCATTGCATTTGCTAGTTAGAGAAGTAAAGACCAGCATGTTTACCTATTACCTGCTCAAATGTCATGTCTGTCTGTCTGTCTTTCTTTCTTTCTTTCTTTCTTTCTTTTTCTCTCTTTCTTTTGCTTTCTTTTCTTTCTTTCTTTCTTTTCTTTCTTTCTTTCTCTTTCTTTCTTTCTTTCCTTCTTTCTCTCTCTCTCTCTCTCCCTCTCTCCCTTCCTTCTTTCTTTCCTTCTTGTCTTCCTTTCCTTTCCCCTTTCCTTTCCTCTTTCTTCCTTCCTTCTTTCCTTCCTTCCTACCTTCCTTCCTTCCTTCCTTTCCTTCCTTCCTACCTTCCTTCCTTTCCTTCCTTTCCTTTCTTTCTTTCTTTACTTTTTTCTTATGCTTCCATATTATTTTGTCAATAGTACTGTTATAGGATTGAACATATCACATCCCAATAATCCAATTAAATATGTTAATCTCCATTAGATGGTCAGCTTGCTCATCTTTATGAGAATACATTGTCCAGTATAGTAGCAACTGGCAACATGTGGCTATTTAAAGTTGAATTTCCATGACAAAATTAAATTTAAAATTCCTCACTTAGCTACATTCACATGCTCCATAGTCACATATGACGAATGGCTACAACATTGGGAAGAACTGAAATAGAACATTTTCAGCAATATAGAAATTTCAGTTGGACTTTTTAATAATATCTATTCTGAATGGTGTGAGATGGTATCTCATTGTGATTTTGATTTGCATTTCTGTAATGATCAGTGATGTTGGGCGTTTTTTCATATGCTTATTAGCCACATATATGTATTCCTTTGAGAAGTGTCTGTTCATGTCTTTTGCCCACTTTTTAATGGGGTTGTTTTTTCTTGTAAATTTGTCTAAGTTCCTTATAGATGCTGGATATTAGACCTTTGTCAGATGCATAGTTTGCAAAAAATTTTCTCCCGTCTTGTAGGTTGTCTGTTTACTCTGTTGATAGTTTCTTTAGTTTAATCAAATCCCATTTGTCAGATTTTGCTTTTGTTGCAATTGCTTTTGGAGTCTTCATCCAGAAATCTTTGCCCATGCCTGTGTCCTGACTGGTATTGCCTAGGTTGTCTTCCAAAGTTTATATAGGTTTGGATTTTACATTTAAGTCTTTAATCCATTTTGAGTTAACTTTTGTACATGATGTAAGGAAGTGTTCCTGGAGAGGCTCTGGAGAAAAAGGAATGCTTATACACTGCTGGTTTGTGTCGTGTGTAAATTAGTTCAACCATTGTGGAAGACAGTGTGGTGATTCTTCAAAGACCTAAAGACAGAAATTTGACCCAGCAATGTTATTACTGGGTATATACCCAAAGGAATATAAATCATTCTATTGTAAAGACATATGTATGCTTTTGTTCATTACAGCACTATTCACAACAGCAAAGACAGGGAATCAACCTAAATGCCCACCAATAATAGACTGGATAAAGAAAATGTGGTACATGATACACCATGGAATACTATGCAGTCATAAAAAAGAACGAGATTATGCCCTTCTCAAGGACATGGATTGAGCTGGAGACCATATCCTTAGCAAACTAACACCAGAACAGAAAACCAAACATGGCATGTTCTCAATTATAAGTGGGAGCTAAATGATGAGAACACATAGACATATAGAGGGGAACAACACACCCTGGGGCCCATTGGAGGGCAGAGGGTAGGAGGAGGAAGAGGATCAGGAAAAATAACTAATGGATATGAAGCTTAATACTGGGTTGATGAAATAATCTATAAAATAAACACCCATGACACAAGTTTACCTGTGGAATAAACCTGCACATCTTGCAAATGTACCCCTTAAGTTATAATGAAGGTTTAAAAAAAAAAGAAAATTTCAGTCAGATAATTCTAGTCTAATTTCTTGCTATTCAAAGGGTGGTCCACAGAATAGCAGTGGCAGCATCTCTTAGAAATGCAGAATTTTGAGCCCCACCTCAAAACTAATCTGCATTTCATGGTATTACAGGCTGATTGGCATGCATATTATAGTATTTAAACCACTGGTCTAGTTCATTATCATACTATGCAATGTGTTTGTTTAATTTATAAACAAATGGATGGAAATATCTTCTTTCATTTTACATGTAAGAGAAAAGGCACTCAAAGTCAGGTGACTCTGTTTTATATCAGCCACCAATTTTTGCTTAACATTCTTATTTCCTTTTCAACACCACTGTATTTTTTAAGGAGAATAAATGAAAGATTAGGCTATGTAAAATATGTAGTTGACATATGGTTGAGCAGAGTACTTTACATTTTTCAGCTACTGTTTCAGGGTACCCTATTCATCAAAATATATTTGCATGTCTCTACAATCTACATCTGCCATTTCTTAGCTGTTGATTCTAGGGGTGACAGCCATGATGATGTTTCCTGATGCCTCAAGAGAAACACTGAATGATTTATCCAGTAATATTTTGGGGAAGTTAGTCATGGGGAATTTAAATTTGATTGAATGCAGAAGTGTAGATATATTATTTCTCCATCTTCTAGGATCTTGAGGGAAAGAAGATGTGTTAGGAAAATGTTTCCTTTATTTAAAAATATTATAGATATTAATCTTTAAGGCTTTGTTGTTTAAATACTTTGCCAAGTTGAAGGACTTGTATTGAGATAAAGATTTTTAAAATAAAGATTCTCATTACTTATCTGTGCTGATATTAACACCTTGGCTAATTGAATATTGTAACTACTTTTTAAAAGAATTGACTTTTGTTTTCATATTACTTATCTGCTTTCACTTGGGTGGGTGGGTATATTGGGTTTACCAGTGTCATCACCGAAGTTTTAAGGGGATAGTTTGTTTCCTATATTCCAAGGAATGATCTCTAAATGATGGTATTTTAAAAGCCCCTCTGTATGTATATGTGCATGAATATGTTTGTGACTTCGGCCCCAGGAAAACTTTTGTCTGGACACTATCCTTTTCCCAGTTTGAGTCAGAGAGTTGAAAAGCCACTTACAGTGGTAGTGAGGCTCTAGCGTAGTAGGCTGTAAACAATAATACTCTCCTGAAGAAAGCAAGGAACAAATATAGACGCTTGTCGCAAATTAGCTTTTTTTTTTTTTTTTTTTTTTTTTTTTTTTTGAGACGGAGTCTTGCTCTGTCGCCCAGGCTGGAATGCAGTGGCGTGATCTCTGCTCACTGCAAGCTCCACCTCCCGGGCTCAAGCGATTCTCCTGCCTCAGCCTCCTGAGTAGCTGGGACTACAGGCGCACACCACCACGCCAGGCTAATTTTTGTATTTTTAGTAGAGACGGGGTTTCACCATGTTGGCCAGGATGGTCTCGATCTCCTGACCTCGTGATCCACCCGTCTCGGCCTCTCAAAGTGCTGGGATTACAGGCGTGAGCCACCTCACCCAGCCGCCAATTAGATTTTTCAGCCACATATATTTCAGATGTTTTGAATCCCAGCCCCCATACCCGACTAGCTGTGTGACCTTAGGCATGTTATTTAATCTCTTTCTGCCTTTGTTTCCTCAGATGAGAAATGAAGATAATAATAGTAATTTCCTTATAGAATTATTATAACAATTAAGTAATTTAATACAAATTAGATTTGTAGAGCCTGATATGTGTTACTGTTTATTACGTAGGCTCTGCTCACTCTGAGCACAGAGCCTACATGCTAATAACGTTTGCTGGGTCTAGGCATTTATATAAACTTGAAGAGATTCTTCAACATCTTTTGAATATATCAAAATAAGGTATGAATTAAGAATAAGCCCTTGTTTTATGAAGAGTAGTACATACTGTTTATGATCGTTTGATAGAGATATATCACAAACTGTCATGAAATAAAATACGAAAGAGAAGGTTCTGAGTTTTCTTTACAGTTGGGGAACTAACCATAACCCGCAAGTATTTTAATGAAAGGAAGTCTCAGTTTTTGATCTGTCTTCATCCATTTTTTAATTGCTTAGACTTTTTTTTGTCTTTACTTGAGTTTTTGCCTAAACTCTGCTCTGGTTCTTATTTACATACCCCAGAAATGGACGGACGGTGCATAGTGCAGACTATGCTAGGAGGTCTCAATTTCTCTTCTCCAGCATGCCCAATTAATACGGATGACTTCAGAACTACTCTAAATTGAATTCGTTCTAGACATTTGAAAGAAATCTATACTACATGTTGCCTTCTTGCTCTCTGCAGCAAGCGGAGAATATAAATATTTTTTTGACAACAACAAACTTTTCTTGCTCAAGAGAACATTTCTCCTTTGCACTTGTCCAAGTCATGGCATTTCCTATGTGGTTCCATTAAAAGTCCCCTTTTTGAAGGAAACTGATGGCATTCCCATTTTAGTGCTTTTGTGACCAATATTAGGAAGGTTGCTGATTGTCCAAATTATAATGGAATATGTCCAAAAATGCATCATTGTATTATTGTCTGCAGCTTGAATGAATGGCTTTGTGAGCTAAATTTATGTCTGGGAAAGCTACAGGACAGACACTTTCCTTTCATTTCAACCAGATGGGACTTCCTTTTGTGATCGAGATATTTAAATGCCACCTAAATGTCGCAGAAATTTCTCCGTCCCTAAGAAATTTTATAAAATGTTTCATTGATTTTCTTGTTATATTTCTCCACAGAGAGGAAGCTGATAAATATAAAATATGTCTATAAGATTCACATCAAGAAAAGCAGAGATAATCCAACCCTGCTGTTTTACTGAGATAATAGTTGGATGGATATTTGAAAATCTCGTTGTATGTGATCCAGACAAGGAATATGTTTCATTAGGTGAAACACATAAAATGGCAGAAGCATTTACTCTGATTCTAAGATAGAAAATTTTCGTTTATCTTTGATTTCACCTCACACTCGATTGTGGTTTCTTAGAAACTTTACCATTACTAAATGCTGACAAAGATGAATTCGGGCTTCTCAAATTTTCATTAACATTGACGGTACCTAAAATCAGACTTCCAAAATCTAAGAAGCCACAGGATGTTCATAGATGTGATTAATTATCCAGTTCCCTACACTGGAAAAGAAATGGTGGTAATGAGAGTTATAGGCCAACTGACTCCAATATAGCCCTATTGTAATGTAAGCCAAGATCAAGTTTACCAAAATTTTGTAGTCTTGATGAAAGGTATTCTAATTCATTTGTCTACCTATAGATTAAGTCATTAATTTATTGACTATTCAAAAAATATCTATTGAAAGAGTACTAAGAGCAGGGTACTGTAATATATTAGGCCCTAGAATTTAAATAAATGATACAGATATGACATACATCCAAGGAATTGATAGTATTGTAGAAAAAGCTGACAATATATTTGTAATTATGAGGGAAGATACTGCATTCTATGAGAACTTATGGCAAAAGGAACAAATCTCATATGCCTAGTATGAGAATTCAGGAAAAGCTTTTCTAAGTTACTAAGCTAAGAAGTAAGATTGAGGGATTGTTGATCAGGTCAAGGGTTACAGGTCAGAGGGGACAATGTACAGATTATCCTAGAAAGAAGAACTATCATATTTAAGGATTGAATTGTATTTAAGTATAGTGAATTCATATATGTGAAAGAAGCTGAGAATAACTGAAATCAAAAAAGGAAAAAGAGACGAGGCATGATGGCTCACCCCTGCAATCCTAGCATTTTGGGAGGCTGAGGTGGGCGGATCACTTGAGATCAGGAGTTGGAAACTAGCTTGGGCAACATGGTGAAATCCCATCTCTACTAAAAATACAAAAAGAAAAAAAAAATAGCCGGGCATGGTTGTGGGCACCTGCAATCCCAGCTACTAGGGAGGTTGAGGCAGGAGAATCGCTTGAACCTGGGAGGCAGAGGTTGCAGTGAGCTGAGAGTGCACCACTGCACTCCAGCCTGGGCAACAGAGCGAGACTCCATATCAAAAAAAAAAAAAAAAAAAAAAAACAGTAAAAAGAAAGAGGGGCATGAGACAAAGTTATAGTAGGATTTATCAGCCTTAACTCTATTGATGTTTGGGACAGATAATCTTTTGTTGTGAAGGGGGCTGTCCTATGTACTGTAGAATGTTTAGCAATATCCCTGGTCTCTACCTACTAGAAAACAGTAGCATACTCTTGACCATTTATGACAATCGAAATTGTCTCCAAATATTGTAAAATATTCCCCGGAGTGTAAAATTTCCTTCCAGTTAAGAACCAGAGAGTAGGGTCAAGAATGAATCAAAGTTAGGTGCTAGTTGGCTTTGCCAGTACCTTACTAAGAATTTAAAGGTTTGTTTATCTGGACAGTGGAAACTCATGAAAGATGTTAAGTTGGAGAGTAATGTGATAAGATTTGCAATGAACAAAAATTACTCTGATTACAAATGTGAGCCGGTGAATTGTATAAAGACAGGAGAAGATTTGGAAGATCAACGGAGAGCCTAAAGCAATAATAAATGGAAGAAATAATGGTAGTTTAGACTAAAGAGTTGAAGAAAGAGAAATGGAAAGATTTGAGGACTCTGTCAGGGATAGAAAATACAGGGTTTGGTGATAGATGCATTGTGAGAAGAAGGATAAGAAGGAATTAGGTGGCCATGACAATATTTTATGTTAGATTTCAATGTTTGCCTTTTATGTCTGTACGTTTTTTTCCTGTGTGCCTTCACATGTCCTCTTCTCCGTGGTGACTTCCCACAATTCTCCAGCACACCCTCAGAATCCCAAGACATTCTGACTTGGTCAGCAGGTAGAAGATGTTAGCATTGATTGAAACGATTAGCACTAGGTTTGTTTTACAAACAGATGTTTTTGTGGAGGGAGTAATGATTGAGTTGCATTTGGAATTTTTTAAGTTTTGAGGGACTTGTCAGACAGTCAAATAAAGCTATAAAGCAGAAGTAGGGGACAGAGTTTAAAACAGGAATCTGGACTGAAAATATAAGGACAAAGTCATTTTCTCCTTGGATCTTAACTACTTGTCTAGAGAAGAGTTTTTTTCTATCTCAACTATAGTTGAGCCTTATAGTTGAGACTTATAGTCACTGTGTCTTCTTGGAAGACACAGAGTCTTAAGTCACAGAGACTTATAGTCACTGTGTCTTCTTGGAAAATGACTTATAAATTATGTAGAAATTCTTTGATATACATAGTGTAGAGAAATCTTTTAGTGGACATCCTACAGATACGTTGAAAAAGCACAAGTTTGAAAGTAGATATTTGACAACAAAATTGGTGGTACATGCAAACTCCACTGACTTGAGTATCAGAAATCAAGTGCCACCCTGGTTATCAGATACTCTAGGCAGTGGTCCCTGGCCTGTTAGGAACCAGGCCGCATAGGAGGAGGTGAGTGGTGGGCCAGTGAGCAAAACTTCATCTGTATTTACAGTCTATCAATCCCATTACCACCTGACTTCTGATTCTTGTCAGATCAGTGGTGGCATTAGGTCTTCATAGGAGGGCAAACCCTATTGTAAAGTGCACATATCAGCAATCTAGGTTTTGTGCTCCTTATGAGAATCTAATACCTGATGACCTGTCACTGTCTCCCATCAGCCCCAGATGGGACCATCTAGCTACAGGAAAACAAGCTCAGGGTTCACACTGATTCAATATTATGATGAGTTGTATAATTATTTCATTATTATTACTATGTAATAATATTAGAAATACAGTACAGTTAATGTAATGTACTTGAATCATCCCCAAACGATCCCCCTGCCCCAGTCTGTGGGAAAAAATTGCCTTCCATGAAATTGGTTCCTGGTGCAAAAATGTTGGGGACAAGAGCTCTAGGACATATATTTAGAAGGAATGACTTCTCTTACAGTCATTCAATCATTGTTTTTTTCTTTTGGAATCCTTTTTGTATACTCTCTCTTCTATTGTTTTGCCTTCATGACCAAGGAAATAAAACACTGTAGAAAACCTCTGCCATTCCACAAAAATCACATTTTGTTAGATGTTGGACTCCATACCAATTGGATTTTCAAAAAGTATTTTTGGTCTCACTAGTTTGGTTAGTGCCTTTCTCTACATGCTAAAGCCTTTCTTCACTTTAATTATTTTTGCTGTATACAGCTTTTGATCACCAGTAGCATCACGCTGGTGACAAACACTGTGTGACCAGTGTGCACAAAATGAATGACTTGCTGATCTGTCACATCACTGAAAATGCCCTCAAGCCATGGTCTTGTTTTCTTCAGAACCCTTGCTTATGAATACACAAGAACCCAGGAGATATTTTCTGAGTGATTATAGTGGTAAATAAATCCAGGTGAATGTTCTCCAACAGGCAAAGGGAAATCAGCAAAGTAGCATGCACAGCATTGCTAAGTCAGTTCACATCCTAGAATCCTTTCCCCCATTTACCTGAGCTGCAGCACTGTGAGAAAGCCAAGTGCAAGGAGATATCCTGACTCTCATTAAACAAGTGCATACGCAGTATAATGTAAAAAATCATAACAAGTTTGTTAAGAAATATAATCCAAGCAAAGAAATACCTAATTGGCAGGATGACTGTGACCTTCTTTCTGAGTGAATGCAGTGTTCATTTTCAGTGTTGCCATTTAAATTTATGGAAGGCTTTACAGTCCCAGACTATTATTTTTCCTTTTGAAACTAAGGCTATGCCTGATGAGACACCTCTACAAAGGTCTAGTGGAAGTATCAGTAGTGGAAATAGTATGTGCCATATTAACTTGGGTTCAGATCAGCAAGTATTGAAGTATCAAGACATTCTCTAAGCTTTCAAGGAGCCTACAAGATTGAGAGGAAACGTATTTTATATAAGCTTTGAAATCTGCCTGGATCCAAATCCCAACTGTGTAACTTCTTCTCAGTTGGCTCATAAGTAAAATGGAGATGATGATAATAATCATTCTACTGCATGGAGCTGTGAAGATTAAATGAGTTCATCTCTGTGAACAGATTAAAAATGCTATATTGGACTTTGTTATTATTCTAGTTGGTAGAGGCTAAGCATATTTATGGTAATAGTACAACACAATGCAAGATAACATATTTAGCAAACAAGCAATAAAGAGATGAGGCTACTTAACTTCATCATGAAAAGTCATCCTGAGGTAGTATTTTAAAGGATGAAGAGAAATTGGACAACTGAAGAAAGAACATTGAAAAATAATGAGAAGTAAGGCAGGGCTTGTATCATGCGGGGTCATGCTTATTGTATTAGGGTTCCCCAGAGAGACAGAACCAATAGGGTCTATCTATCCATAAGTAGTTAGATAATCTACTACTAAGCCAACACTGTGAATTCACTCAGAAGGAAGATCACAACCATCTGGCCAATTACATGTTCCTTGGCTTGGGTTATATTTATTCACAAACTTTTTATGACATGACTTTACATGATATCACATATGTGCTTGTTTAATGAAAATAATGCTATCTCCTTGCACTATAATTAGATAGACATCTATAGATATTAATGGATACATAGATAAAAGTATAGATATAGATATATGAAAGAGAACATATTAGGTAAATTTGCTCTTGTGGTGATGGAAGCTGAGGAGTTCCACAACAGGACATCTGCAGGCTGGAGACCCTGGGATGCTGGTAGCTTGGCTCAGTCCGAGTTGAGACACCTCAAAACCAGAAAAGCTGATGTTGTAATTCTCAGTCTGAGGGGAAAGGCTTGATAACCCAGGAGGCTGCTGGTGTAAATCCTGGAGTTCCAAGGACAGAAAGCCTGGAGTCCCAGTGTCCAAGAACAGGAGGGGTAGAGTGTCCTAGCTCCAAGTGCAAGAACAAGGAAACACTTTGCTCTCTTTTTCTCTTCTATCCTGGACCCCAGCCAATTTGATATCCACTCACACTGCAGGCAATTTTCCCCACTTAGTCCACTGAATCACACTGCAATCTTTGCAATGTTCCCTGGAAACACCCTCTCAGACACACCTAAGTGTAATGCTTTACCAATTCCCCACGTATTTCTGAATTCAGTCAAGTTGACAGGTAAAACTAACCATCACACTTATCATATTGACAAGCTTGAACTTCATGATGGAAGGATAAATGCATGAGTTTGTAATCGTTCTAATGTAGGATTTATGTTGTGGTTGTATCTTGGCTTTGTTTATTAATCCAACATTCACTTTGAACAGATGTTGTAGCATTTGGCATCATTTTAATGGTAATATGAGGAAGCTGTCCTCTGTTATCCTCAGTTATACACTGAATGTTAAGGTGCATCAGCCAGTAAAACATAATATAACCCTGGAAATAGAAATGTACTAAATTCTGAGCCAGGAGGCCAAGAAAATCTTCATCTGGTAGAGATTAAAAATCAATAACCAGAGAGATTAGTCATAAGAAAATGTCCTTCTGAAAGAGTAGAACTCACGTCAAATGTTAATAATTAAGTGGATGAATATTCCTTGAAATTAAGTTAATCCAAAGAAAAGACTCTCAAATTACCCTGTAATACTTCCTATATGGGATGAAAGAGAAAAATGTGAACATTATAATGTTTGTAAGTTTAAAAATACTTTCTAAACCATTTATAGCAGCTCAGTTGTATAATAAAGCATTTCCCCAGGTGTTCAAATTCCAGCCTTGTCACAGTGGCTGGTTTGCACACATGGCCTTGTGGAGCCCTCTAGGGAGTGACTTAGAGACCACCAAGGAGACTGGAAAAAGAGGCTCCACAATCCCTACTTCATCCTGAAATGGGCTCCGGGGCTGTTTTATCTATTATATGAGTATTCCACCTAGACAGTTGCTTGAAAAAAGGGAATAAAATTAAAAGGCTTTAAAAATCAACAATGGAATCAAATAATTTCCAACATATTGTCTAAATTAAAAACCAGTCTAGTTATAGTTTTTATCTTTGCTCAATTAGCTGATTAACTCTCCAACATTAATCATATTTCTAAATGATGATTTTTCTCCTAGTATTAGAATTTACACTATTTTTTAAAATAATAATAAACCAGGACTTCTATAATAAAATATTAGCTTACTTTGCCATATTATGTTTTCTAAATCCTTCTGTGGGCCAGCTCCAGTGGCTTTTCTCCCTCTCCACATCTATTCTCTTCCTAGTGATCTCTTAGAACTTTCTGTGGGCTCCAGAGCCAGTTACTAGTTGATCAAATAAATCATTTTGGGATTCCTCGAGAAAAACTCTTCATATTTCTTGACAAGGCACTGTTTTGTCTTGTCTGACAATTATCCATATTTCTTGTTTTTTTGGTTTTTGTTTGTTTCCTTTATTTTTTTCTTTGCCTAAGTAGTGATCTGTCTTCTTATCAGTTAGCTCTGCAGCTAAAGTGGACTAGCTTTCTTCTATCTAGTAGACAACCACAAATCTTCAGTGGAGACATAACTAGTGTATTAGTTCATCCTCACACTGCAATAAAGAATTACTCAAGACCGGGTAATTTGTATAGAAAAGAGGTTTAATTGGCTCATGGATCTGCAGGCTGTACAGGAAGCATAGCAGCTTCTGCTTCTGGGGAGCTTCCGGAAACTTACAATCAGTGGAAGGTGAAAGGAAAGCAGGAATGTCTCACATGACTGGAGCAGGAGCCACACACTTTTAAACAATCAGGTCTCAGGAGAGACTCACTGGCAATGATAGCACCAAGGGGGATGGTGTTAAACATGAGAAACTGCCCCCATGATTCAATTACCTCCCACCAGGCACCTCCTCCAACACTGAAAGATTACAATTTGACATGAGATTTGGGTGGGGACACAGATAGTAACTGATATGGTCTGGCTCTGTGTCCCCACCCAAACCTCATCTGGAATTGTAATCCCCACATGTTAGGAAAAAGACCTGTGGGAAGTGATTATATCATGAGGGCAGTCCCCCCATGTTGTTCTCATGATAGCGAGTGAGTTTTCATGAGATCTGATGGCTTCATAAGGGGCTTTTCCCAACTTCGCTCTCATTCTCTCTACCACTGCCTTGTGAAGAGGTGCCTTCTGCCGTAATTGTAAGTTTCTTCAGGCCTCCCAAGCCATGCTGAACTGGGAGTCAATTAAACCTATTTCCTTTATAAACTACCCTGTCTGGGACAGTTCTTTATAGTAGTATGAGAACAAACTAATACACTAGCCATATCATTTTGGCCTGGCCCCTACCAAATCTCATGTCCTTCTCACATTCTAAAACATAGGCTTGGTGTCTTGGTTCATGCCTGTAATCCCAGCACTTTGGGAAGCCGAGGTGGGCAGTTCACTTAAGAACAGGAGTTCAAGACCAGCCTGGCCAACATGGTGAAACGCTGTCTCTATTAAAAATACAAAAATTAGCCAGACATGCTGGCACATGCTTGTAATACCAGCTACTGAAGGGACTGAGGTATGAGAATTGCATGAACCCAAGATGTGGAAGTTGCAGTGAGCCAAGATTGCACCACTGCACTCCAGCCTGGGTGACAGAGCAAGATTCCATTTAAAAAAAAAAAAAAAATTATGGCTTCCCAACAGTCCCCTAAAGTTTTATCTCATTCCAGAAGTAACTCAAAAGTCCATAGTCCAAAGTCTCATTTAAGAAAAGGCTAGTCCCATTTACCTATGAGTCTGTAAAATAAAAAACAAGTTAGTTACTCCAAAGATACAATGGAGGTACAGGCATTGGGTAAATACTCCCATTCCAAAAATGAGAAATCAACCAAAACAAAGGAGCTACAGGCCCCACGCAAGTCTGAAAACCAGCAGGAGAGTCATTAAATCTGAAAGCTTCAAAATAATCTCCTTGACTTTCTGTCTGACATCCAGGACATACTGGTATAAGGGGTGGGCTCCTATGGCTTTGGGTAGCCCTGCCTCTGTAGCTTTCCAGGGTTTAAACTTCATGGCTGCTCTCAAGGGCTGGTGCTGAGTGCCTGGGGCTTTACCAGGTGCAAGGTGCAAGCTGTCAGTGGATCTACCATTCTGGGGTCTAGAGGGTGACGGCCATATTCTCACAGATCCACTAGGCAGTACCCCAGTGGGAACTCTGTGTCAGACCTCCAAACCCATATTTTCCATCTGTGCTACTCTAGTAGAGGTTCTCTGTGAGGACTCCACCACCAAAGCAGGCTTCTGCATGGACATCCATGCTTTTCCATATGCTCTCTGAAATCTAGATGGGGGCTCCCAAGTCTTAACTCTTGCATTCTGTTCACTCCTCCCCCAGGCCTAACACCACGTGGAAGCCAAACAGACTTACAGCTTGCATCTTCTGAAGCAGTAGCTCAAACTGTATCTGGGCTCCTTTGACCCATGGCTGGAGCTGGAGTGGCTAGAATGCAGGGACCAGGGTCCTGAGGATGTGCAGGGCAGAGAGGCCCTGGGCCTGGACCACCATAACATTCTTCCCTTCTAAGCTTCTGGGCTTTTGATTGAAGGGGCTGCGAAGTTCTCTGAAATGCCTTTGAGGCCTTTCCTCCATTGCCCTGGCTATCAGCATTTGGCTCCTCTTTACTTATGTAAATTTCTGAAGCCATCTTGAATTCTTCTCCAGAAACCGGGTTTTTCTTTTCTACTGCATGGCCAGGCTGCAAATTTTCCAAACTTTGACACTCTACTTCCCCTTTAAATACAAGTCCCAGTTTCAGGTCATTTCTTTGCTCACACATGTGAGTATAGGTTGTTAGAAGCAGCCAGGTCAATTCTTAAGTGCTTCACTGGTTAGAAATTTCTTCCACCAGATACCCTGAATCATCACTTTAAGTTCAAATTTCCATAGATCTCTAGAAGAGGGGCACAGAACAGCTAAACCCTTTGCTAAAGCATAGCAAAAGTGACCTTTACTCCAGTTCCTAATATATTCCTCATTTCCATCTGGGTCCACCTCAGCCTAGACTTCACTGTGCATATCACTATCAGCATTTTGGTCACAGCAGTTTAACAAGGCTCTAGGTAGTTTCAAGTTTTCTCTCATCTTCCTGTCTTCCTCTGAGCCCTCCAAACTCTTCCAACCTTAGCCCATTGCCCAGTCCCAAAGTTGTTCCCACATATTCAGATATCTTTATAGCAATGTCCCTTTGCTCAGTACCAATTTTCTGTTTTAGTCCATTCTCACATTACTATGAAGAAATACATGAGACTGGGTACTTTATAAGGAAAGGAGGTTTGATTGGCTCATGGTTCTTCAGGCTATATGGGAAGCATAGTGGCTTCTGGAGACCTCAAGAATCTTACAATCATGGTGAAAGGTGAAGGGGAAGTAGGGATGTCTTACATGGCCAGAGCAGGAACCACACACTTTTAAACAACCAGAACTCCAGAGAAATCACTGTCACAATGACAGCACCAAGGATTGTGCAAAACCATGAGAAACTGCCCCCATGAACCAATCAGTTTTCACCAGGCCCCTCCTCCAACATTGAGGATTACAATTCAACATGAGACTTGGGTGGGAATGCAGATCCAAACCTTATCAATTACCATCTCTTGGTTTGAGATTCGCTAGAAGGCTCTGCTGATTTTGACTGACCTCATTCACACGTCTAGAGTCAGCAGGGGTCAGCTGGGGAAATTACAAAACTCAGGTCTCTGCTTCTCATAGCTCTGATTCTCCAACACATTAGCATTGGCATGTTCTTATGATACCAGAGAGCCAGGAACACACTTAAAGCCCAGGCTTGAACAGGCAGACACTCACTTCTGCCTTGTTCTATTGATCAAAGCAATGACCCACCGCCCATCTCACAGGATAACACAACTTCGGCAAACTGAAGGGGATAATGTCTGTTCGACTGAATAGTATATTCGCTACAAAGATATTGAGGGTTCAATTCCAGGTCACTGCAAATAAAGCAAATATTGCAATAATGCGAGTCACAAAATTTTTAATTTCTGTGTTTATATAAAAGTTATGTTACAATATTCTATAGTCTATTAAATGTGCATTGTCTAATAAATAGTGTATATACCTTAGTATACTTTTTCCATAAAGTGCTAATAATCATCTGAGTCTTCAGTGAGTCCTAATGTTTTTGCTGGTTGGAACTCTTGCATTGATATTGATAGTTGCTGACTGATCAGGGTGGTGAGTGCTGAAGGTTGGGGTGGCTAAGGTAATTTTTTAAAAGAAGACAATAATGAAGTTTCCCCCACCAACTGACACTACCTTTCATGAAATAGTTTTTTTTATTTTTGTAGTGTAAGATGCTGTTTGATAGCATTTTACCCACAGTAAAACTTTCAAACCCTTCTGATGCTTTATCAACTAAATTTTATGTAATATTATAAATTATTTGTTATCATTTCAAAAATATTCACAGCATCTTCACCAGGAGTACATTTCATCTCAAGAAACCACTTTATTTATTTATCCATAAGAAACAACTCCCTAACCATTCAAATTTTATCACAAGAGTGCAACAATTTGATTACAGCTTTAGACACCACTTCTAATTCTAGTTCTCTTGCTGTTTTCATCATATCTGCATTTATTTCCTTCACTGAAATCTTGAAGCCATCAAAGTCATCCATGATGGTTGAAATGAACTTCTTCCAAACTCCTGTTTATGTTGATATTTTGACCTCTTTTCATGAATCATGAATGTTCTTAATGGCATCTGGAATGCTGAGTACTTTCCCGAAGATTTTCAGTGTGCTCTCCCAAGATCCATTAAAGAAATCACTACCTGTGGCAGCTATATTCCTATACAATGTGTTTCTTAAATAAAAAGTCTTGGCAGTCAAAACAACTCCTTGTTCCAAAAGCTACAGAATAAATGTTGTGTTAGGGGACACAAAAAATAACAGTAATCTCCTTGTACATCTCCATCAGAGATTTTGGGTGAATAGGTGCACTGTCAATGCAAAGTAATATTTTGAAGGGATTCATTTTTTTTCTAAACAGTAGGTCTCAAAAGTGGGCTTAAAATATTCCATAAACCATGCTGTAAACAGATGTACTCTCATCCAAGCTTTGTTGTTCCATTTATAAAACACAGGCAGAGTAGTTTTAACATAATTTGTAAGGGTTCTAAGATTTTCAGAGTTGTAAATGAGCATTAGCTTCATCATAAAGCCACCAGTTTTATTAGCCCCTAATAGGAGAGTCAGACTGCTCTTTGAAGTTTTAAAGCCAGGCATTGAATTCTCCATCCTAGCTATGAAACTCCTAAACGTCATATCATTCCAACATAGTCATTTTTTTCTACATTTAAACTTTGTTTTATA
Source organism: Pan paniscus (assembly GCF_029289425.2). Lineage (NCBI taxonomy): Eukaryota > Metazoa > Chordata > Mammalia > Primates > Hominidae > Pan > Pan paniscus. The sequence continues at coordinate 43,207,478 of NC_073258.2, read as the reverse complement.
GCATATCCACCTTCATCAATTATCTTAGCCAGATCTTCTGGATAACTTGCTGCAGCTTCTACATTAGCGCTTGCTGCTTCATTTTATGCTTTTGTGATACAGAAATGGCTTCTTTCACTCAGCCTGGTGAACCAACCTCTGCTAGCTTCCTATTTTTCTTCTGCAGCTTCTTCAACTCTCTTAGTCTTTATAGAATTGAAGAAATTAGGGCCTTCCTCTGGGCTAAGCTTTGGCTTAAGAAAATATTGTGGCTGGGTTTAATCTTCCATCTAGACCATGAAAACTTTCTCAATATCAGCAATAAGCCTATGTCACTTTCTTATGGTATGTTTACTGAAGTGGCACTTTTAATTTCCTTCAAAACTTTTCCTTTGAGTTCACCACTTGACTAACTGTTTTGCACAAGAGGCCTAGCTTTTGACCTTTCAACATCCCTTTCTCACTAAGCTTAATCTTTCTACATTGGGATTTAAAGTGAGATATGTGTTTTTTTCTTACACTGGAACACTAGTAAGCGATTGGTAGCTTATTAATTGGTCTCATTTTAATATTGTTGAAATTAGGCAATACTTATTTCAATATTTAAATTATCATATATTATTAAAATATTTTAATATCAAAAATATTGAATAATTATTGAAATCTTATTTCAATATTGAAATTAATAGAAGACAGAGAAAGATGGCATAACAGCTGGTTAATGGAGTTGAGTAGTCAGAACACAAAACTTTTTCATTAAGTTTTCTGTCTTATATGGGCATGATTTGTGGTGCTACAAAACAATTAAAATAGTAACATCAGAAATCACTGACCATAGATCACTATAAGAGATATAATAAGAATGAAAACATTTGAAATATTGTGATAATTACAAAAACATGACATTGAGACATGAAGTGAGCACATAATCTTGGAAAAATGGTACTGATAGATTTGTTTGATACAGGGTTGCAAAAAGCATTCAGTTTGAAGAAAACATATTATCTGCAAAGCACAATAAAGTGAAGCACAATAAAATGAATTATGCCTGGACATAGTAAACAAAAATGAAAGATACAAGTATGCTTATGGCTTTGGGGAAGTGTTTATGCTTTCAGAATCCTATCCCCTATTTTCAAGCTTACTATTTATTCATGCTCCTAGTTCTTTGTTTTACCACTTGCTGTCCCTTTTGCTCTGTCTTCTCTTTCCCTGACTTTCTTTCCTTTTTCCTTCTTTCTTCCTTCCTTCTTTTCTCCCTTCCTCCCTCCATACCTTCCTTCCTTCCTTCTTTCCTTTTCTCTTTTTAAAAATAATTCCAACTTTTAAGCTCAAACTCAGATTAGCTAACTAAATTTGGTGATAAAGTGAATGATAAATGTCTTTATTTTCATGTCTGAATGTCACCTCTTTCAGGAAGCTCTCCCAGATTGCCCCTATCATAGGTGATATCTCTACTGAATTTGTCAGAGACTTCTGTGCAACCTCATGTGGCTCTTGAGACAAGAACATGTTTTTCTTTTACTAGAACTAAATTGTGAACATTTTGAAAATCATGACAAGGTATGACTCACATTCATCAGCAATAAAAGTGGTATCTAGGAGATGCTCTAGTCAGTGAAGGCAAGGCCATGTGTAATTGCAGTCTGGAGAAAAAGAAAGAAAAGAAAGGACAATCATGGCAGGGTATTGTGGTAGGAAAAAAGAAGCTGAGGTTTCTAAGGGACAACATCAATGAAGAGAAAAATCAAGGAAAGGAAAAGAAGAACTTGTTAATGAGGACAGAGGCATGAGGCTACCCCAGGCAGATGGTCCAGTATCTTCCATCAAGTGTGCACAGATGAAGGTGGTGTACATACCTATGCTAAGATAGGGGCTTTAGAGAAGGGAAAAAGTAGAAAGGAACTGTGACAATCCTAAAAGCAAACATTGTGATATTAAGTGCAATTTGTGAGGAGCTTAGTGCTGCTTGAGGCACAGATGTCTGAAGCCTTCTCCTGTCAAATAAAAGATAGGTGCCTTGGTCAGCTCACTTAGCCCCATATGTAAAAACTCCATCTTTTTCCTCTTCATTCCCCAGCAAGAACAGAATCTCAGTGGGCCAACTTGGGCTTCTCTTACACTAAACTCACTTTCTTCAATGCCAGTCTGCATCTTAAATGACTTTCTACTTATTTTTTAAAAATGTAAAAATGCAAATGTAAAAATAGGCAAAGTGTACCTATTCTTTCATGACATGTTGCACTGTATTGATTTTGTTGAGGATGAGCCTGTAACATGCTAATGAAATTATGTCTACTCTTGATCGTCTCTACTCGCAAATACTTCTATTAGATTCTACATTCATAAACTACCCTTAAAGGGATGTGAAGGACCTCTTCAAGGAGAACTACAAACCACTGCTCAATGAAATAAAAGAGGATACAAACAAATGGAAGAACATTCCATGCTCATGGGTAGGAAGAATCAATATCGTGAAAATGGCCATACTGCCCAAGGTAATTTATAGATTCAAGGACATCCCCATCAAGTTACCAAGGACTTTCTTCACAGAATTGGAAAAAACTACTTTAAAGTTCATATGGAACCAAAAAAGAGCCCACATCACCAAGTCAATCCTAAGCCAAAAGAACAAAGCTGGAGGCATCATGCTACCTGACTTCAAACTATACTCCAAGGCTACAGTAACCAAAACAGCATGGTCCTGGTACCAAAACAGAGATATAGACCAATGGAACAGAACATAACCCTCATAAATAATGCCATATGTCTACACCTATCTGATCTTTGACAAACCTGACAAAAACAAGCAATGGGGAAAGGATTCCCTATTTAATAAATGGTGCTGGGAAAACTGGCTAGCCACATGTGGAAAGCTGAAACTGGATCCCTTCCTTACACCTTATACAAAAATTAATTCAAGATGCATTAAAGACTTAAATGTCAGACCGAAAACCATAAAAACCCTAGAAGAAAACCTAAGCAATACCATTCAGGACATAGGCATGGGCAAGGACTTCATGTCTAAAACACCAAAAGCAATGGCAACAAAAGCCAAAATTGACAAATGGGATCTCATTAAACTAAAGAGCTTCTGCACAGCAAAAGAAACCACCATCAGAGTGAACAGGCAACCTACAGAATGGGAGAAAATTTTTGCAACCTACTAATCTGACAAAGGGCTAATATCCAGAATCTACAATGAACTCAAACAAATTTACAACAAAAAACAAACAACCCCATCAAAAAGTGGGCGAAGGATATGAACAGACACTTCTCAAAATAAGACATTTATGCAGCCAAAAAACACATGAAAAAATGCTCATCATCACTGGCCATCAGAGAAATGCAAATCAAAACCACAATGAGATACCATCTCACACCAGTTGGAATGGCGATCATTAAAAAGTCAGGAAACAACAGGTGCTGGAGAGGATGTGGAGAAATAGGAACAATTTTACACTGTTGGTGGGACTGTAAGCTAGTTCAATCATTGTGGAAGTCAGTGTGGTGATTCCTCAGGGATCTAGAACTAGAAATACCATTTGACCCAGCCATCCCATTACTGGGTATATACCCAAAGGATTATAAATCATGCTGCTATAAAGACACATGCACATGTATGTTTATTGTGGCACTATTCACAATAGCAAAGACTTGGAACCAACCCAAATGTCCAACAATGATAGATTGGATTAAGAAAATGTGGCACATATACACCATGGAATACTATGCAGCCATAAAAAAGGATGAGTTCATGTCCTTTGTAGGGACATGGATGAAACTGGAAACCATCATTCTTAGCAAACTATCGCAAGGACAAAAAACCAAACACCGCATATTCTCACTCATAAGTGGGAATTGAACAATGAGAACACATGGACCCAGGAAAGGGAACATCACACACTGAGGACTATTGTGGGGTTGGGGGAGGGGGAAGGGATAGCATTAGGAGATATACCTAATGCTAAATGACGAGTTAATGGGTGCAGCACACCAACATGGCATATGTATACATATGTAACAAACCTGCATGTTGTGCACATGTAGCCTAAAACTTAATGTATAATAATAATAAAATTAAAAAAAAACTACCCTTAAAGCAAATTCAATGTCTGTTTTTATTTTCTTTCTTTTTGCTTGATTTGTTTTGTTTGACTTGGGTTTTTTTCTGCCACTTGCAGCTTTTCAGCATGATGTCTGATATAAATCAATGATAAAAATAATATCTAACACATAAGGTGTCTTGGCCATGCATCAGGCTCTGTTGCAAGGGTTTCACCTGTATAATCTCTATGGATCCTCACAACCTTTCTATGAGGTTCATACCATTGTTATGCTGGTTTGATAGATGAAGAAACTGCGGCACATTGAGAAATAGCAGCAGGTATTTGTAAGAGCTCTTATTGGCAGGTGGGAAAAAAAACAAGGCATAGAGAGGTCAAATAATGATCCAAGACCACCTACCGAGATGTGGAGCTCAGGTTTAAACCAAGTGTTTCTCATTCATAGATTTTTAAAGATTGCCCAAATATTGGCATTTCTACATTTTGCAGTAGTAAAACTAAGAAGACATTGCCAGCAAATTACTCAAAGGCAAAGAACCTGCATATGTCTAAATAAGGTCAAACACTTAAATCGTTATTTGAGTGTGTGGTTCTATTTGAAAGATGCCCCATCTCTATCCCAATATTTACTGAATAAACAAAAGATGATTCTGAGATATAGTATTTGATTTGATTGATTCCTGCCTGGGTGCTTTTTGGTAGGAGAGCTATATTATTTTAAACTAAAGTTCAATGCTAAAGGAGGAATTTCTGTTTGTATATTAATAATATACCCACAGAAAAATAATTCTTTACAGGCTACAAAGCATCTTATGTCATCTTCTGTGATTCTTTGAGCTATATTGTAAGGCAGTCAGGGGAAGCATTGTTGTTGAAATTCAAAGCTCATCTCCTCTACTTAATGTGTGACTTTGGGAAGTTGTTTAATTTATTTGTGAATCAATAGAATAGGCACATTGATGTTTAAAACAATTTATCCCATGTTGATTTATATATCATTGATGAGACTTATTTGAGGAATTAAGTTCATATGTGTAGCCAAAGCTCAGTACATACTCAGTCTGGAACTTCACAGCACTTGCCAAATAGTGTAAAATGGAAAGATATAACTAATGTTCACTGTAATAGCATTGCATTGTATTAAAAATTATTTAGGTACTCTATGAGTGGTGTTATGTTAACATAGCAGGAAATTTCATAATTTTTATAACAATTAAATTGGTTGTAATAAAAATAATAGTGTGCACTTGAAAAGTTAACCTTCCTTTAAGTCCAAAGACTGCAATCTGATCACTCCAGACAACTCCAGTATCAAGTTTTTACTTTTGTAAAACTGTCTATAGGCACTTACTCCTTATCAAACATCTAAAAGCATGACCACTTCTGTATCTTCAAATAAGTCCACAGAGTTTGAATTAATAAGTCAGTTTTAATATGTTTAATTTGCTATTCAATTTGGCAAATAAGGCATTCTTCCTGCTTCCTGTCCTGTTTATCTCAAATAATATGCTTGTAGAATTGTGAGACTATTCCCAGCTTCCATCTTACAAAAGATAATTTAATTAATTTGAGAAAAGGTAATCTGCCCTAAAGTTTATGGCAACTTTTAAAAATTCAGCTGAGTGAGTTGTTCTTTTTTGGGATAGATGAGAGCATAAGTAGATCTTTCTATCTGCTGAAGATGTGAATAATATTCTACATATTTGTATACATGCTTTCAGCAGGATAAATTTCTTTTACTTTTCTAGCCTGGCTAGCATGTTTTAAGTGCTTTAACAAAGATTCGCTTGTGAAAATCATTTGCTCAAAACCACACTGAAAAGCAGCCTTATTGATTTTATCCGTATTTAAGTTCCCTGCCCTAGCTGAAGATAGTTATTTATTACAATACGTTATTATTCTGGTTACACTAAATCCTAGACCAGGGATCACAAACTTTTTCAGCAGTGCTGCGTATCAGTTTCCTATTTCTGTTGTAACTCACAAATGTAGTGGCTTCAAGCAATACCAATTTACTGCCTTATAGTTTTGGAGCTCAGAAGTCTGAAACCAAGATGTGAGCAGGCCTGCTTTCCTTCTAAATGATGAAGGGGAGAATCTATTTTCTCACCTCTAGAACCTCCCACCATTGCTTGATTCATGGTCCCTTCCTCGATCTTCAAAGCTCACAGCATAGCCCCTTTTTTTCTCTCTGATTTCTGCTTTCATCCTTGTATCTCTCTCTGATGCTGGTACCCTTGTTATCTTAATCACATCTGAAAGGTCCTTTTTACCATATAAACTAACATATTGACAGGTCTGGGGCATCAGGACATGGATTATCTTTGAGGGGTCATTATTCCGCTTCTTATAGGCCAGAGTGTAAATATTTTAGACCTTGGAGATCAGTCAGTTTCTGGGTCATTCATAAATAATGGGTATGGCTGTGCTCCTATAAAAATATATTTCCAAAAAGAGGAAACTGTCAAAATTTGGCCCATGGGCTATAATTTAACACCTCCTACCCTAAACACGCAGCATCTGGTGTGGAGGTTTCTCAAAGGTTTTTTTAAAATGAATGGATGGATAAATGAATGAATAAAATAGACAAGCATTTAGAGGAAGTTCTTATAGATTTTTTGACTTTGATGTTCTAAGGAGAAACCCTGAGAGAACAGAAATTTCCCCCACTCATTCTTTACACAACTCTTCAATCCTGACCATAATATGTGATGAACTTTCATGCTGAAAGTCTTTCCTCTTGTCGTAGACCTTGTATAGACACATTTATGCAAATGAAACCCTGAAAATCATTATTAACTTCCTTTTTATTCCCCATATAATCTACAGCTATTTTGAAACTATTAACGTCTGCTGCTATAAAACCAGTTATGCATATTTTAAAAGTCATGAAAGGCACAGGTAGGAAAACATAGAACTGATATTGGGAAGTTTGCAATACTTTTATTTCAGTGACTCTGAAGCCTAAGAGAGATTGGAACACAGAGCACAGACACCAAGGAGGCAAGTGCTTGTAGCCCTTCTTGCCTCCTGGTAAGAAAATAGAGCCTCAATGTTTCAGGCAAAATAGAACAACTCTGTCACCTGTGCTAATCATCTTTTGATCCTTGCCATGTGAATAGACTCATGATCTGACGTTTGCTATTCTAGTCACAATAGCTCTTGTCTCAGAAATTCAATTTTCAGTGCCTCATGGATTTAATACCTGATCTATTATCAGAAGATTTGTAATAACTTATACAGCTGAACCTTTTCCAAATTTCCTGTTCATCTTAACCTTTCCACCCTTCCATCTTGGTACAGAGGATGGCCTTGTGAAAAGGCAGGTTTAATCAACACACTTTCATCAAGCATCACTGTGTGCTAGAGTTATAGTGTGACCAAGACACAAGATCTCAAATGTGTCAGAGACTTGACAGCTTCAGCTGGATTTAGGCAGGAAAATAAAAAGCAATAAGCAAAGACCATGGATATGACCTGAGCTGTTCGTGGAACTTCCCTGGTGGAAAGTGTCATTATATGCCTTTGGCTTGAGTTGCTGAAGCAGTTTTTAATCATAGCAGCACCCACTGACAGCCTTTGGCAAACTCCCCTTCTCTTTCTCTTTTAATTTCTATGCTTCTTTGGGATAAACAGCCAAGTTTCAGAATCTATCTCTCAACATTTTGTAGACAACTAAGATATACCTTGAGCCCAGTAAATATATACAAATTATCTGGCTTGGATGACCAACATGTTTAGTTTTCTTCTGTGCTAGAACATAGTCTAGCAGGCATATTTGCCAGAAGTATAAAACTTAATTTCCAGTAAGAACTGAGATACAGTCAATCATCTTGTGTATGCAGAGGTCACACTATGTTCTCAGTCCCATAAAATAATAACCCATTGGCTTTCCCACAAATTGTTTGAGTAGAGTTAAACAGTAATCATAGAAACTCAATTTAGACCTTGTCTGGTTCAATGTCACTTTAGCTGGAAAACAATTAAAAGAAACTACAAAAGTAAAACAAAATAGTTATAGAATAAATACTAAGTTCAAATAATTTCTTACATATCATTGACATCTAATTATTTCTGTTTTATCTTGGTGATGTATCAAAAAATCCAAATTCACACAAATTAGAAATTTGATAATGAACCTTCAAAAGACTTTATAATGCAATTTAAAAATACATTTTTATAGATACAGAATCCATCCAGAAGCTTGCATGCTTATTATAGAAATTTCCTTCCTTCCTTCCTTCCTTCCCTCCTTCCTTCCTTTTTTCTTTCTTCCCTCTTTTCCTTTTCCCTTTCATGTCCTTTTTATCTTTTGTCTGTTTTTCCTTCCTTCCTTAGTTCTTTCTTTGATTTGATATATCTTTATCAATTGACTGTTCTGCTCCAGCCATTGTTAATAATTTAAAGTAGAATTACTATCATCTAACATTGTACAATTACTTGCATTCCTTATTGAAAATAAAAATTTACAAAAGCATCTAAATCCTAAAATGTAGCCTCAAATGTTGATAATACAATACCACTGTGGGTTTTTGTTGGGTGTCGAGTTTGTTTTTGCATAACTGACTGCGATGCCATTAAAAGAGCAATCACTGAGCAGATGTGCTTAAACCTTCTCAGCATTTGATTGAACATGACGCACTTTTGCTAGAGCACTGTGCTCACTCATATAATTTTATGTGAACAGACTTGCTCGGGAATAAATTTAAAAATAGAGAAAATGGAAGGGCAATAATCTGGGAAATTGGAAACACCTTTAATAAAATGTTTAAATATAAACATAGAAATAGCAGGAGTCATTTAGTATAAAGTCTTACATGTATACTTAACCACAAACTTAATGCAAAATTAATATATTGATGGTTTCCATCATGTTAACATTTTGGCATTAAATATAATTATGTCCATTGATATGCAATACATTTTTATGCTGCATATTATAATAAAAATGGATTTTTTTTTTTAGGTTGGCCAAGTGTCTTGGTTTGCCAGGAACTTGGGGAAAGGGATTGTTCCAGGGACATGGAACTTTCCGTAATAAACCTGGAATATTCTGGACAAACTAGGATGTCTTGCTTATCATAGCTATATCTCTAAATTAGGTAATTCTATGAGACACAATTTTATAAACCACTGTGTTGAGTTCTGTTTCTTTATTGATGGTATACTTAACTGCAATGAGCTCACCTAATCTGGTGGGTTTCAATTCTAGGCTATGCATTAGAGTCATCTCGGGAGGCTTCTCAAAGTATTGATGATTGAGCATACCTAAAACCAACTACATCAGCATCTCAATACATTTTCAAAGCTTCTTAGTGATTCTAATATAAAGCAGAACCAAGAACCACTGCTCCTGGGCTGCTCTGAACTCCATTCCACACCAATCAGGTTCAGTCTGGCTCCAGTTAGCAGGCAGAACACCACCAGAATAAAGTAATAATTCCTGCCTAAGGATGACCAGATCTAATCTTCTTGAGAGATTTGTTGGAACTTGCCCAGCAGTGACAGGTTAGGTGGATACAAGCCCTGGTTTTCTTTATGAATCCTGATAGCTCCTCTTCATGTTGTAATCCTGTATGTTTAAATGAGATCTGAATTCTGCAAACTATTCTATAAAGCAAGAATTCAAGATTTGAGATTTCAAGAATTAAAAGAATTAGACTAAATGCTTTTAGAGAACAGTTTATAGACATATTTAGCTCTGTAACTGCTGATGTCACACACACATTCTATTTATTTGTTGAATCATAGAAAATTACATTTTACAATTTTCCTTAATCAAAGAAATGAGGAGCTTCATCCAAGGAGTTTATGCGCTTATTCAACATTAGTCAAATGTTGATTATCATGTTCTATTTAGTCCCGTGTTCATGGAATACTCAAACTTATAGGGACTATTAAAAATATAAGGCAATTATCTTAAAGTGAAAATCAGTATTTGTCAATGTATGTCTTTATGATTATTATCAAATTTCTGTAGTAAAAATTATGTAACAGAAACTTTTCTAAACACTTATATAATTTACATTCATTTTGTGCTTGCTACAAGCTTATAACTTAGGTAATATTGTCATCATCCCTATTTTACAGTTGAAAAAAGTGAAAGCATAAAGAAGTTAATTAAATTGCCAGACTACTGTCTTAGTTTGTTTGAGCTGCTGTAACAAAATACCACAAGCTGAGTGGCTTATAAGCAACAGATAGTTATTTCTCCCAGTTCTAGAATCTAGGATTCTATTATTGAGGTGCCTGGCAGATTCAGTGTGTGGTGAGGGCCTGCTTCCTGGTTCATAGCTGGCTGTCTTCTCACTGTGTCTTCACTTGGTAGAAGGGATGAGCTAGCTGGGATCCCTTTTATAAAGGCACAAATCCCAATCATGAAGCCTCCACCCTTAGGACATAATCACCTCCAAAGACCCCACCTCCTAATAGTATCACCTTGGGGATTAGGATTTCAACATTTGAATTGGAAAGGGGGGAGGTTCACAAACATTCAGACCATAGCAGCCACAAAGCTAGAAACTGGAAGGGCTGGATTTCAACAGAGGCTCTCTTGCTTTGGAGTTCATGCCCTTAATTACTCCTTAATACTACTTCCTATCAGAATGGAAATTGGCAGAAATCTGCACTGGAAACCCCTCATCCCCCAGTAGATTTGCATAAGGGAAGGAATCCAGCCATCACACACTCTTCTCAACTAGGTTTAAAGAGACTCCTTGATAGGAGCAATGGATATAAGCCTAGACTTCAGCACTTATGCTGTATAATTTCTAGTACCATCTCTTTTGTCCCATTATATGCAGAAAACCATAGTTTGTTTAGTGTAGAAGGACTCTTGTACATAATACAGCTCTGACTCCTCATTTACAGGATGAGAGAACAGATCTTTAAGTAACGTTGAACATAGTTCAGAAAATACAGCTATTATGAACCTTGAAAAAGAGAATCAAAAAGAGGGAGACAGTGGGTGATGGAAAGAGAGAAATAGAGAGATATATCTGTAAAACACATGGCTTAAAGTGTCCTGATTGGATAAACTTAGTAAGAGTTGGATCTCATCTTCCTCTCTTTAGTGTACCTAAAGAACTTAGTGGCCACAGAAATGTTTTACCTGTGATACTAGCCCGCCTGTCACCTACAATTGCTAAGCGACTTGCACCTTACTTTATAGTCCTTTTCTAGTTCCTACATCTACTTCTTGCAAAACCTTTTAGAAAAAGAATGTACTTCCACTACTTGCCTTAAGAAAAATAAAACATGCTACAGTTTCTGTCTTGAGATTTGCCAAAAATGTCAAGTGTCAGAACATGGTTGAGTCCCATTTATATGTAAAGAGAAGGGTCTTCTTCCTGATTTTGTGACATGTTTTCTCTCCTGGGACAAAGTCATTCTGGATGTGCTCAGAATTTTCAAATCTTTACTAAACATTGCTTTCATTAAACTTTGCCTCTGAGTTCCCTTTATGCACTGGGAACCAAAAAACAAACTGAGCTATCTGGCAAGTATCCAGTTCTTTCTTCCAATTAAACTCTTCTTTTTTTTTTTTTTACTTTATTCATATAACAAAATGTTCCATGCCTATGAAGAGATTTCTTAAAAATATGTCTTTGAAGTGAAGGTTGGAATGGGAGGGGGGCTAAAGAGTGTTTATATTGATGAGAGAAAGAGGGTCCTAGCCCAAAATAACTTGTTATAAGAATATTGAAATTGTGACATAGAGAAGAGATAAATCAACATTTTTGCTGTTTTTTAGGTAGACAGATGTGGGCCTATAGGGGAAGAAGTGTATTAATCTATGTTTTCTATCTTTTCAATTTATTCCAATTTCTTCTTATTTCTCACCAAAACTCCATGGGATAAGCCTAGAAAGGTAATATTATCCCCATTATACAGATGAGAAATTTAGATCCACTTATTGATCACCTCTTCCAAGAGTTCTTGGTAAATACATAGCAGATCTTGTACTAAACAGTGCCCAGTATTTCTGAATATGAAAAAGGACTGCCAGAAATTAATATTCTTTATTACAGACAGTGTCTACCAGCAAATTGCAATGCTCACTACCTAAATCACTGAGACTTAGGCAGAATGTTTGCTCATAATTTATAAGAATTCCTTTTTAAAAGACTCTGGACAGAATGTTAGCCAGCAAATAAGTATAAGAATGTATTTTACAATCCAGGAATGAAATGAGGAATTTAGAGGGCTATTGAGTTTGCTGAATTTTCACAGCCGATCAGCACAAGGTTATTTGTTTTTGGTATCCCCGTCACTTGTGCTACCCTCAGATATACGTTGTTCCATTGCTCACTGTTCAAGAGCCCTCAACCTCGCTTTCTCATCTACAATATGGCCCTTTGTAAGTAAAGCTAACAGGAGTATATAGAAAACCAAAAAGACTGGTTGGCTTGAGGGCTCTGTCAATATGACCTTGAATTCTAATTTGAAGAAGACTGCACCCTTCGGAGAATGTGAATGAGAACAACACAGTGTCCCTATGGAACTTGATTCACTGAACAAAGCAATTTGTCTCCCATGTGTGTGGAATGTATGAGTTTTTCTATGGTGAAGCAGAAGTGTTCATCAACATTTTGTAAGGGAAGCCACAATAAAATGAAGAGCTTTCTGAGTTTCTAAGTGCTTTCCTCTATGAGTACATGTCTGCATTTTCCAAAGCAAGAGAATCTTTACTGACTTACAGTTGTCAGTTTCCTTTTCTTTTTTATAAACTCCTAATGAGGTATGATTGACAATCTGTTTTAAGTAACATTTGGAAACAGAAAGGACATTATATAGGTAAAAACAGACTCCACCTATCTCAAAATAGGATCTTGAACCCATTAATCCAGATCCTTGAATCTCTACACTAGTTTTAGATTGTAATTATGGTAGAAGAGATTATAATTAAGAAAAGGTATATTTATTTATTTGCCACTTTATATCTTCTAAAAAACAGGGTTTTTTATTTCAATTTTTGTGTGTTTCCCCCCCAGTGATGAAGAAAACAAATAAGTCACAGGACATTTTGGAGAAAGACAATTCTAAAGAAGAAAATTTTGATCACCTTTTATACTTCCTCCTATAGAATACAGAGACATTAAATGTTTAAGGCATTTTGTCCCAGTCTGTCCTTATAGCTCTCCACCTACATTCACATGTACCATTTTCTAGGTACACGTTTGTCCCCTGCTTTAAAAAATTGAATCTCTTGGGCTGTTTTTAGACCCTTGAATAGTCTTCAAAAACACAACTTCAATTAGTGTTTAATATAGACGTAGCATATATTGATATGTCATGGCAACATAACTTCTGATATAACTTCACTGGCAATTGGTTCCATTTTCTACCCAGCCCTTGTTCTGAAAAAGGAGTGAGATAATGTTTCATCTTCTAGTGTAGGTGGGGGCTGTGCAAGGAAAGCAATACAGTTTTGAGAATTGGGAAGATACAAAAGCACGAGGTGGGTCCTTGTGTTCCCAGGGTTGTCTGAGTCCAGTCTCTGGGGATCAAGATGAGGAAATGTGTACAAACCAACAGGGGCTTCTGTAATTCCTGCTGTTGTCCAAGAATGCCCTAGCCAGTCAGGACCCAAAATTACCTCCAGTGATATTTAAGCTAGAGAAGAAATTGCAAATGGTGGTGCCAAGCCACAGCCAATATTTAATTCAAAAGGCGAAACCCAGAACTACTAACCTGCCAGCGGTCTGGGATCACTCTATTATTGCATTAATCACACAATAACATGACCTGTATTTTACATAATGGAATAATTTGGGCTATTTTATGAAGATGAGGCCAGATTAACCATACTTTATATGGTCTCACTTGAATTAGAAATTAAACTTTTAAAAAGGGATGCTATGCTATTAACATTCTTATAATACCAAGAATCCAAGGTCCTAGCCCTACTCAAATAAGAGAGTGTTGTTCACTGGATACTGAGGGGAATAAATGACAGCACAGGTTGGTCTTTATGATTGGAGCCATGCAAATGCCTCAAGGCTGATTCATAGGGATTTCCAAAATATTATAGAAGCAAAAATCATTATGAATTTCCAAGTCTTTTATTTACACTAATTTCCCAAATTTATGAAAACTAGTTATCAGGAGAGGTTTCTTTGTTGTATTTTGTCTGGTAGATTTATTTATTCCAAGATTTATAAATCAACCCCTCACTTGTTTCTTGTGTTATAAAGATGGAGAGTTTACCTAATGTTACATGTTGGGGAGGTTGGTGCCAGTGGATGCATAGTAGAAAATTTCTTAAACAATTGCTGGAACAAAAGCAAGAATAAAGAAAAGTTCTATGCAGTAGATGCCTTGATGAGGCTGTCTGTCTTTTGCCCTGATACTGTATGAATAGGGAACATGAAAGTTTGCTGCTTTCTCACCTGTGTTATTGGTCCTCCTTATAAATAGCATCTAGTTATGTATGTGTGGATTTCCAAGTTTTCTTTGGATGAATTTCTAAGACTCTCAATCACACTGGAGTTAAGAATTATATCATGTACACTATTATGCAGTTTTCCCCTTTTGTCATGACAAAATAAGATAAAAATATAAGAAAGTGTTTTTAAATTATTAAAACTATATGCTATGGTAGGCTGAAACTTGACTGCAGCTTTAGAACAGGAAATAATGGCATTGAAAGTGCCAAGAAGGCTTAAAGGCTGTTTTCTTCACCTGAACCTTCACTACCCTTCATTCCTGTTCTTTATGCCACATGGTCAGAAAAATAAGTCCTTATAGGTTTAGTCAATGGGTATATTTGATGCAATGAACATCATTTAAGTATTCATAGTATCTAGTAATGTGTGCTTGGGGTTTAAAGCCTGAAGATAGATCTGTGAAATATAGTGATGCCTTTCACTAGTATAAAATTTAATCAGGGTAATATGCTTATGAAATTACATACAGCTGTGCATTCTTATTATGGTGAGAAGAAGAATGATAATGCAATGTATTCAGAGGTTCAGAGAAGGTGGAGACTGTTATGAATTGGAAGGGTCAGGGAGACTTTTCTTGACAAGATGAGGTTTCACTTTGGACCTGACAGATGGGAAATCCATACCTATGTCACTGCCCACCTTCTAAAAGTCAGGAAATGAAAAACCTTGATAATAAATCGTAAAATTCTCATTGAAAAGTTATTGGCCTCTGGAATCTGCAGATCGAATAATTGTTTTTTTGTATAACTCCCTTACTTTATTTCCATAGAGTTTATATTTTCTAAATAGGGTCCCTCTTGGGATAGATTTTTCATGAACAGTGTTATGAATGCAGTATACTGTCTCAAATGTGAAACAAAAATCATTACACGTTAAGGAAGAAACATTTTAGAGCAAACTTGTTTTCTGAGGACCTCTTTATTAGTATATTTGTATGCTCATTGGTGCTGCTACATGCAGAGCTCTCTGTTTATCCTGCATTTAAGGAACTGATTTTACAACCATACAGGGGCCAAATAGGTTTCAAAGACCTGGACAAAAGAAGAGAGAGAGAGAGAGAGAGAGAGAAAGAGTGTGTGTGTCTGTGTGTGTGTGTGTGTGTGTGTGTGTGTGTGTGTGTGTGTGTGTTTGGGAATAGACAGAGGTGTGTGTGAGGGACAGGAGAGTTATTCAGTGAAGCCTTAAATAAAACAGTGATTCACAAGTACAAGAAGTTTCAGATGCCTGATTGTGATCAAGATCTGTGTGAAGAGCTGCAACAGCATTCAAGAACACTTGGATTGGAATCATGGGCAAGGATGTCTCTCCTGGAGCGTCTTGTTGGACCTCTACCCATCTGTTTGCTTCAACCAAATCATATATACATATCCAGTGGGCTTTGTATCAAGTCAGTCTCAGTAAATTATTTACATTTGCATTGCTGAAATATATTACATTTGCATTGCTTCAAATATAGCAACATCTTAATTCTAGAAAAAGTAAAGACAAGATTAAAAGGTTGAAAGCTTAGAAAAAGAGCATGCTCGACCAAAAGTGAAAAAGGGTTAGAACTTCTAAATTAGTGTCATTTCATAGAAAATGTTCAGTATAAAATTAGTAGGGGGAAAGAAGAGAAAGTTTTAAAGGTAGCTTTCGAAGCCAGCCAACCTGCTTCCTAGATTCCCAAAATAAACCCTGAAAATATTTTATTTTGGGGGAAAGTTGTGTGGCCTAAAGAGATTGGACCTTGGAGACAAAAGACTTGGGATCCATATCCCTCTTCTTTGGCCCACTAACTGTTATGTATATGCAAATTACTTAGTCACTCACATTGCTAATTTCACCATCCTTAAAATAAAAATAATAATATTCACCTTGTAAGACGCCTTGGACAGTATGTGCATCACACACATGAATTAAATTAATAACAGCTAACTTTTCTGAGCAATTTATGGTAAAAAAAATCTAATATTTCACAGATATAATAAACTTACTTAACCCTTAGAGCAAATTTTGAGATAATTATTGTACCCATTTGAACAGATTGGGCAACTGAGGCATGAAGAAATTGTCTTCCCCAGGCTTATACGATCAGGATGTAACAGCCAGAATTCAATCTGAGACAGACTGATTACAGAGAATAAACTTCCAGAAACTATGTGCTACTCAATAAAAAGTGACTGACTATATTTTATTACTCCTAGTCTTCTTGTCTTACTGAGGTATATTACATCTGATCTTAATCACACCTTTCAAAATTCTTAATTCAGCATCTTCTTTTAGAATCATCACCATTTAATGATTATTTTTTAATAGAGGATTCCCTTATGATAAAACTTGGTGCATATGCTTATTATATTGTCCAAATGCTCCAGAGATTTAAAATGTAAATTAGAATATTTAAGTGCCAACATATTAATTTTTCTATAACTCAGGGCAACAAAATTGATATCTGTACAATTTCTGTATGCAATACAATGTGTGTAAAGTCACACTGTTGACCTACTTTCCACAAGCCTGCCTTGATGTTTAAGTCCTCACTATCTTTTTGCATCAGGAATATTTTTTTAAATTTTCACTCCTATTCCCCTCAACTTGCCAGATTAAACTAATACGCACAATAGCAAGCAGTTCACATTACACAATGTGTGTTTTGGTGTTGAACTCAATTGTCTCATTTTAGATGATATATCTCTAAGTAGTATCCATTTTTTTATTTGGAAAGAGTTTTGGAAAACAAGCCTTTCTTCTTTTATAGCTTTTAATTTGAGAATTTAGCAGAAATAACATAAAACAATTCCCCATCAAAGTTTCTAGAAAATCAGTGCAGTTTACCTTCCTGTCTTTGCCCTCCAGATTTTATTATATATTTCAATGGCCTTATTTATATGCAGAATGGTGCTGCATTATTTCCATTAGTTTATGTTGCAGCTAATATTTCACCTTACGGGAAGGATATTGGATAGTAGGAGCTTATCTGGGCGCATCCTGTACTGATTCATGTATGTATTCATCAAAAATATTACAAAGCCTTTAAAAAGAATGGAGTAGATCTGTATGTACAGACATGAAAAGATGCTCAAGATTCATATTTAGTAAAAAAAAATAAGCAAGTTGGAAAATTACATATACCAGGATCAAATTTTTTATTAAAAAACACAAAGCAAAATGATTCCATATGTGTAAATGTGTCTAGAGAAAAACTCTGGAAGCATGTATCTCAAAATATTAACATTAGTTACCTCTGGGAAATAAACTCACTTGGGTATGGGGAACAATTAAGACACAATTAAGTATTATTTGTTATTTATACATTTTTGTATTGTTCTATTTTTCTCCACTATGATATCACTATGGTAATTAGAAATAAATAATTTATAGCATATTTGTTATCATAAGTTTCCATGTATACACAAAGGTCAAAGAGACATTTTTGAATTCAGTGATATTATAATCTTACAGATGGAGCAGGCAAGTGAAAATAATAATTATAATACAAAGAAAAATATGTCATCAGTTCTATAACACAGGTGCACATATATTTGAAAATTTGGGGAAAATTACATTTCATTGTGAATATGAGGGAAATAAAAATAGACAAATAGCATCTGAGTGGAAAAGTAAGGGTTTTCTAATAGCAGAGAGCATTGTTTAACTTGGAGGAATGTCTATCATTTTTCCTTCATGTTGCCAGTTTCCTAAAACATGGTAGGTGCTCAGTAGAATGGGTTGTAGAAAAAAGAAAAAAACATAATGGAATGATCTTCTGATTATAGAAGTTTAGAGCTTGGAAGGATGTAGGGGTTACCTCCTTTCATGTCAGTGCTCTTATGATTCTGAGGAGGGGTGGGTGGGACCTTGGACACCTCACAATAGTTCCACCCAGAGACGTTTTTATTTCTCTACCTCTATTACTGGAAAGTTACAGATCTCATACAACCTTTATCATTTTAGCCATGAAAAAAAATTGAGAGGTGAAAATTTTCCTCTTGCGTATGTGTGTCTCTGCATGTGAGATGGGTTTCCTGGATACAGCACACTGATGGGTCTTGACTCTTTATCCAATTTGCCAGTCTGTGTCTTTTAATTGGAGCATTTAGTCCCTTTACATTTAAAGTTAATATTGTTATGTGTGAATTTGATCCTGTCATTATGATGTTAGCTGGTTATTTTGCTCATTAGTTGATGCAGTTTCTTCCTAGTCTCAATGGTCTTTATATTTTGGCATGATTTTGCAGCAGCTGGTACTGGTTGTTCCTTTCCATGTTTAGTGCTTCCTTCAGGAGCTCTTTTAGGGCAGGCCTGGTGGTGACAAAATCTCTCAGCATTTGCTTGTCTGTAAAGTATTTTATTTCTCCTTCAGCTATGAAGCTTAGTTTGGCTGGGTATGAAATTCTGGGTTGAAAATTCTTTTCTTTAAGAATGTTGAATATTGGCCCCCACTCTCTTCTGGCTTGTAGAGTTTCTGCCAAGAGATCCGCTGTTAGTCTGATGCGCTTCCCTTTGTGGGTAACTTGACCTTTCTCTCTGGCTGCGCTTAACATTTTTTCCTTCATTTCAACTTTGGTGAATCTGACAATTATGTGTCTTGGAGTTGCTCTGACAAATGGGATCTAATTAAACTAAAGAGCTTCTGCACAGCAAAAGAAACTACCATCAGAGTGAACAGGCAAACCACAAAATGGGAGAAAATTTTAGCAACCTACTCATCTGACAAAGGGCTAATGTCCAGAATCTACAATGAACTCCAACAAATTTACAAGAAAAAAACAAACAACCCCATCAAAATGTGGGCGAAGGACATGAACAGACACTTCTCAAAAGAAGACATTTATGCAGACAAAAAACACGTGAAAAAATGCTCACCATCACTGGCCATCAGAGAAATGCAAATCAAAACTGCAATGAGATATCATCTCACACCAGTTAGAATGGCAATCATTAAAAAGTCAGGAAACAACATGTGCTGGAGAGGATGTGGAGAAATAGGAACACTCTTACACTGTTGGTGGGACTGTAAACTAGTTCAACCATTGTGGAAGTCAGTGTGGCGATTCCTCAGGGACTGTAAACTAGTTCAACCATTGTGGAAGTCAGTGTGGCGATTTCTAGAACTAGAAATACCATTTGACCCAGCCATCCCATTACTGGGTATATACCCAAAAGACTATAAATCATGCTGCTATAAAGACACATGCACACGTATGTTTATTGTGGCATTATTCACAATAGCAAAGACTTGGAACCAACCCAAATGTCCAACAATGATAGACTGGATTAAGAAAATGTGGCACATATACACCATGGAATACTATGCAGCCATAAAAAATGATGAGTTCATGTCCTTTGTAGGGACATGGATGAAATTGGAAATCATCATTCTCAGTAAACTATCGCAAGAACAAAAAACCAAACACCGCATATTCTCACTCATAGGTGGGAATTGAACAATGAGAACAGATGGACACAGGAAGGGGAACATCACACTCTGGGGACTGTTGTGGGGTGGGGGGAGGGGGGAGGGATAGCATTGGGAGATATACCTAATGCTAGATGACGAGTTAGTGGGTGCAGCACACCAGCATCGCACATGTACACATATGTAACTAACCTGCACATTGTGCACATGTACCCTAAAACTTAAAGTATAATAATAAAAAAGAAAAAGAGATGAATGAATAAAGAAAAAAAAAGAAAATTTTCCTCTTACAGAAATAATTAGTAAAACCCACGAACTCTTTGTTCTTAGGATTTCATAGTAGCATTTCTTCAATGAATATGAGTCCAGGTAAAACATCTAGTTTGTCCAAAAATATGAAGCTTGAAATGTTTTTGAATATGGAGTATATTGAGGGAGAGTAAACAACTCAGATTAAATAGAACATGTGACTTATATGGGGGAGTCATAAGAGAAAATCCAGGCTTCCTTTGAGCCATTTAAGAAGAGCAGTGAGAAGTGTACCTATCAAGAGGCTTCACTGGCGATGACTGAATTCTACTTTTCACCAAATGAAGGAAGAGATATCAGTTCTAACTTCTTGCTTGAAATAGCCGGAAAAAAATGAGGACAAAAATACTCAACACAATGATAGTCAAGCCATTGAATATTAAATTGAGAAACATTGAGAGACAATTATGGAGGGAAACAAATGAAGACCCTACCACTTTCCCATCTTATTGAGAGACTTTCCAGGCCCTAGTCTGATGACAGGGGACACAGTCAAAGAGCTGGGAGTACAGGGAGGCCACTGGGCTAGAGTTTGCAGTAGAAGGATATCAGAGAGGGGAGAGCTGCGGAGAGAAAAGAGTGAGGGGAGGTGGGGATTGAGAGAGAGTGAGAGAGAATGAGAGAAGAGCACTCCAGAGATCTGCACACGTTCCTTCTCAGCTGTTCTGGTGACCTGTGAGAATGCCTGAGAAAACTAGTATGGCTTGAGGAGAAAAACACCATAAGAAGAGAGGGAATAGTGCCCTACACTCACTCTTTGGTTAGGAAGAATTCCTATTCCCACCAGCCGGAGTAGAAAATCTCATGATTCACTAGGTAATAGGTAGCATATACAAAAGAGACTTGCCTCAGTAGAGACAAAATTAGTCCTGAAATAGGCACATCTCTGTTACCAACAAAGCTTAAAAGCAAGACCTGAAAGGATCAAATTATTTTTACGTAACTTTACTGCATCCCAGAACAACAACAGCAAAACCTAAAATGTGTTACCAAGTATTTCCCACTTCTCAGTTTTTATTGTGAAAATATTTTTGCAAACTTGTGCATCGTTTTACAATTGGGAATCAAATATTTTTCTAAACAAGATTAATTAGAAGCCAAAACTGTTAAACATAAAAAAGTCATACATGATTAAGATGTATAATTCAGCAGTTCTCTAATATTCTAAATATTACACTATTAGCCTGTATTTCCAAAGGTTATTCAATGAAATTAATTGATAAGGAGCTTTCTCTGACAAAGAAAAAAAATGTACGACTTCTGCCTTAACTTTGCTTTTACCCAAAAGTCATTCAGGGACAGTTGCTTAATTTCTACATAATTGTGTGGTTTTAGGAGATCTATTTGGTATTGATTTCTATTTTTATTCCACTGTGGTCTGATAATATGGTTGGTATGATTTAAATTTTTTTGAATTTATTGGGACTGGCTTTATGGTTGAGCATGTGGTCAATCTTGGAGTATGTTCCGTGTGCAGATGAGAAGAATGTATATTATGTGGTTGATGGATGCAGTGCTCTGTTAGATGTCTATCAGTTTTAATTGGTCAAGTGTCAAATTTAAGTCCATAATTTCTTTGTTACTTTTATCCCTTGATGGCATCATTAACCGTCAGAGAGATGTAAATCAAAACCACAATAAGGGACAATCTTGCAGCAGTCAGAATGGCTAGTAGTAAAAAGTCAAAACACATTTATTTTGGTTGGCAAGGCCGGCAAGGCTGTGGAGAAAAGGGAATGTTTATACACTGATAGTGGTAATGTAAATTAGTTCAGTCACTGTGGAAAGCAGTTTAGAGACTTCTCAAAGAACTTAAAACAGAACTACCATTTGACCCAGCAATCCCATTACTGGGTATATATCCAAAAGGAAATGAATTGTTCTACTAAAAAGATACATACACTCATATATTTATAACAGCACTATTCACCATAGCAGTCATGGAATCAACCTCGATGCCCATCAGTGGTGGATTGAATAAAGAAAATGTGGTACATATATACCAAGAAATACTATGCAGCCATACAAAAGAATGAAATTATGTCCTTTGCAGCCACGTGAATGCAGCTGGAGGCCATTATTCCAAGCAAATTAACACAGGAACAGAAAACCAAATACTGCATTTTCTCACTTCTAGGTGGGAGCTAAACGTTGAGTACTCATGGACATAAAGACACTGACAATAGACACTGAGGACTACTAGAGGGAGGAGGGCAGGAGAGAAACAAGGGTCGAAAAATTACTCTTGAGTACTATGCTAACTATCTGGGCAACAGGATCATTTGTATCCCAAACCTCAGCATTATGCAATATACAAATATAACAAACCTGCACATGGACCCACCAAATCTAAAATAAAACTTGAAATTACATTTTTAAACCTGAGACTAACAAAAGTATTGTGGGTTGAATTTTTGAAACTCATATTCATATGTATGGATTATTGAATCTTTGGGAACCACACAAAGTTTCCTGAGATTTACTTGGAGGCTCTCATGGTGTGGTTTGTACTGTTTGATAACTGTCCATTAAGGACAGCTTCCTGCCAGGAATATACAGGAACAACAAACTCCTTTCCCCATGGTTGGTGGATTGCTTAATCACATCCATTGCTTCCCCCTTTTCAATGATGTTGAAATGCTGGGTTACACTGCTGATTCTAATTAACAGCAAAGATTTATCTTGACAAGACTTGTCAGCGAATTTGCATTCACCTTCATGTGACTGATAACCAATTTCATGAGTTTTGAAATTGGAGTTGTAAGGACTCCAATGGATACTACATATTAAGGGGTACGATTGTGTTCAAATGCTCATTATATTTAGGAGTATAGACAGTGTATTTAAATGTTATCATGCTTTAATTCCTATGGTAAGTTAGTATAAATTGATAGTTAATATAAATTGATAAATTTTTTAAAAAACATGCTTCACTGACTTATTTGTTAGGGTTTGGCCAGGAGAGAAGAAAAACTGCAAAGTTGAACACCACTTAGGAGAGCATGACTATTACATAGGAAAAATGAGCAGAAACACAGGACTCAACTTGCATAGTGGCACGAGAATACCTAAGCTGGAATGAATAGGAAAGATATAGAAGTCCATATTTTTATCATTTGTTTTCTCTTGTTATTGGCAAAGCATTAGCCAAATGTCAAATATTGTTAAATGCTAATATGTGGGCCAAGATGACCAGAAATTGGAAAACTGTTCTGACTTATTATACTCTAAGACCGTGCAAAATTGCCTTTCCTGGAGCATTATTTCAGGGTAAAAATGATCAAACCTACCAGGTGTTTGCAGAATCATCTCAAGGACTGGGAGCTTCCTGTTTCTAATCCTCCCTCTGCATTGCTAAGCTTTCCAGAGGTGCAGAAAGGCATCCAGTTCAAGAACCCATGTCACTGAATCAGTAGAGAGCTTTTGGGAGACAGAGGTACTAGCCAAATTGCCCAGAGTAGACTTGTTAATAAAATTAGCAAAATTCACGTTATTTCAGTCTGTTGTTCTTTTAATGACAGAAGCATTTTCTTTTTGCCTCCTTTCCAGTGGAGCTTCAAAAATGTATCTGTGTTTTGCAAGTCTTGCAGATTTATAATTTTCTGTGTTGGATGTGAACCCCTTCACTGGAGAGGTCAGAAAAATTATTCTTGAAAAACACAAATCTTGCAATTGATAGATAAGGATAAAATATCTTGTCCTCAAGATATATGGTGCAAATCTATTGCTAAGGCATCTGTGAATGTTTTTAGCTTGGGTTTTTTTAATGCAAATATCAGTGATGAAATCTTAAACTCTTCATTGGTTATCAATAAATATCACCTTTATTTATTGATCAAATTGTCTTCTGACAATTTGTTGTTTTTGAAAATCATTTTCTGCTATCCATCCAAGGGGAGCTAACATTTCTGGAGTGGCTAATAGGTGTTAGATGTAATGATGTGTATTTACCATCCGTATTTAGGACAACCTTAAAATAATCCTATTCCAATTAAGGAAACTAAAGCTTGGTGAAGTTAAGCACTTTGACTAACGAGAAATGTGCCAGAACATGGATTAAAATCAAGTCAGTCTTTTTTCTGGAAGTGGAAATGGGGAAGAGGGAGAGCTAAATGGGTCAGGGCCTTCTGCCTAATCACTGTACATCTGACCTATCAGGTCCAGTTTTCATGGGTTTTAAACGTCTGTGCCATGGTTACTCCTACTGGGAAGTTGAATGTATTCCACATAAGAATGAAGAGACTAATGTGTGCAAACACTTCAAAGACTCTCCCGACAGGAGAGATAGCCTTGGAGACAGCTGCCTTCATCATTTTTTACCCCTTCCCCTTCACAGAAAACAATTTCAAATAGTATAACACAGGTTATATTAGAATCTGTGTGGTGGCTGTAATACTCTATCTAAATGAACAATAAAAACCTCTCTTGGGGCAAACCAGGCAGTTTGGTTTAAATGATCCCTTACTCTGCTTTAAAGTGTACTAGTAATACAAGCAAATCCAACTGTAGCCAACAAGTGAGTTCCTAGAATTGCATTTTCTTTGGCGGGTGAATGGTTTTTCTTTGTGCTGGAATCGAAGGTAATGGAGAATAGTGGTTAAGAATATGGGTTTTGAAGTCAAGCAGCTGAGAACTATAGTACAGTACAGTCATTCGTGTGATCATGAGCCAGTTACTTAAGCATCAATTTGCTCCTCTATACTAAGGTGTGAGGGGAAATAACCTGCCTGCAGAGATGCTGTGAGAACAAAACGTTGTAAGTGTGTAAATCACCTAACAGTACCTAGCCTTTAGTTATTTAGTCATTTCTTATGCACCACGAGTAAGTTAAGTCTTCACACATATCACCTCTCAGAGAACAACTCCATGAGATAAATGTGATTTCATTATTAGCTGCATTTAAGAAAACTGAGGTTCGTGAAAAATATTGCTGTAGTCATACATGTGGGCCAAGATAGAAAAGTAGGTTTATGTCTGCTTTCAACACCTGAGCTGCTAAGTATACTACTATTTATTTCACATGATCCTGTGTCACTATGAAATAAGTAGTTGAGTAATTGCTGACATAGAAAGTTAGTAATAGGGGTTATGGGGAGTTAAATGCCTTGCCTCTGTTCATATGGTTGGTAGGTGTTAGAGTTAGGATTGGAACTCTGGTCTGTCTGGTGTTATCTTTTCTTTATTACTAGTATCTCCATTTTCTTTACATCTTGGAATGCTCCATCTGAATAGGTTGTATACTTCAGGAATCTTTCTGCAGTGCAGATCTCACACTGTCTCTGCCAAGCATTAATTCCTTCAATAATCCCACATTATCTACAGGATAAGGTCAAACCACTTTGTATAACTCACCTTGCTCTTCCCAGTCTGAATCCCACCTCCCTCTCTGGTGTGCTGCACACCAACACACTTACGTACATGCTCCAACCCTAATGCACTACTTGCAACGCCCCCACACTCACCATGTTGTCCTGTATTTCTACATTAGTTCATGCCTGGAATGCACTTGCTCACCTTGTTCAATGTGTGATTTCTTAGTCATCTTTGAAAACTGCAGCACTTTCTAATTGAAAACTGCAGCACTTTCTAAAGTTCTGGTCCATGAGTAAAAACTAACACTCCCATGACCACTGCAATGAAAGTATGCCATTTGTCCTCTTGCTGGGATTATAATTGACTGATAGTCCTAGAAGCTGCTCTTAGGATCCAATGGGTCTTTTGCTGCTAGATTTTGTTTCCCATGAGCTGCTTCCAGTCAATGACTGCTAGTAGCTCACTCCCATTCTTATAAAACATAGGACTCCTCTAATGTGCAACTTCACCTCAAGGATGCCCCACTGGCTAGCTAAACCTTTCTTGGAACTGTGCTGCAGGACCAGACTCTCTCTATCCAACCTTTGCCCCTTCCATTCTCCTTCACACGTGTCAGACATTCACCATCGTCTGAAAGCTCTCCCTTATTCACCTGCTCACTGCCCCTTTATCCTCCACAGTAATATCTGCCAATAAATTTATTGGGTGTCTAACCCTGTCTCAGTGCCTTCTTCTTGATGGACTTGAACTAACATAGCTATAATAATGCCTTCTCTATCCTATATACATACTATCACAAAATAATTGCCTTCATTATTTTCTTATCCCCTTCTCTAAATTAAATTATAAACCCTGTAAAATCAGAAAAAATATTGCCTTACTTCATTTATTTTTAGCACTTAGCATACTGTTTGATCCTTAGTGAGTATTTAATAAATATTTGTATAAGTAAGTGCTCAAAGTATGATTTTCTCTAACATGAATTGTTTAGGTTAAAACAATCAAAACTATGTGTTTACTTCTCAGGTAGCACTATCAATCAATGTGAAGATAGCTGGAAGTTAGCTTAGTGTTACTAATGCAAAGATTACATTTCAAAGTATTACCATTTAGCTTCCCCATGCCCAAAATATTTTCTTGAGTTCAAGTGAGTTTCCATGCTTATGATCTTAATTTAACTAAACATGAAATCTTGAAATCTCACTGAATACCTCTCATCACTAAATGAAACAGCTTTGATTAATCACTTTGAGCACTTCAAAATAATCTGTCAGTTAACCTATATTTAACATAAAATCTATGTGAGAGCATTTATTTGTAGGAAAGCATATTCTTAGACAGCTATAAAATCAGATATCAGTTCTTAATATTTCAAGTAAGGAGTGGGATGTAGAATGTTTCTATTTATTACTGGTAAAGCCATTACAAACCTGTTTGAATCTGCATAGTAATAAAATTATCATGACTAACATTATTTTCTCTTGATCATTTCAGGTCTTATATTTTTATTGCAACAAAAAATAAGTATCTCATTTCTAATTGAATATTTTCTTCAAAATTACACTGGTTTAACAATCTAATTTTGAAATGCCATTTCACTGCTTGACTCCAGCCAGTTCTGTTTTTTTTTGTCCCACTTCATTTTTCGTATTTAAGATTTCTGTTGGAATTTTTAAATATATTATATTCTGAATGTATTATGTGATCATTCTTGTGCCATCAGAACTAGTGTCCAAAAAAAAAAAAAGATTTTGTAACGAATTCTCTGTCATGCTCTTCAGGCCATGATCCCCATTCCCCAGATAAGATGCTAAGAATTAAGTAAGTAAAATAATGAGGTGATTGCATAATTAGTAACTGGATATGAACCCAGATTTACCTGATTTTTGACTACCTAATCTTAATTCAGTTGTCTAGAGTTTTGAGTAAAGTTTGAGTATCAGAGAAGTCTGTTTAATATGAAAAGCACAGAATGCTCTTCTAAGAACTTTGTAGCCTGTTCTGGAGGTATTAGAAAGCTACTTAGGTTTTAAGGAAGAAGGAATAATGTAATTTGATATGTGTTTGCAAAACGTATCAAAAGTAGAATGTGCAGATAATGTAAAAGATGATGGTTAAAACTAGGAAAGGGGAGATCTGAAGTAAGTTAATGACAAAATCCAAAGAGAAAGTGGTTAGGATCTTATCTAAGAACATAGGCAAGAAAACTGAGAGGAAGAGCAGAGTGAAGAAATATCTCTAAATTCAGTGGCTCAGCAGTGTGGGCATTTGATCACATTTCTTAGCCATCATACATTGTTTCCCGCTTGGTAAAATGAAGATAGTACAATATTCTTCAAAATGTTACCATGAGTTTTAAATAATAATATACTATTCTAAACTTTTTTGGTACATACTACGTGCCTAGGCTTTTTCATGAGCACTTTGTTTAATCTAAAAATTTAATTCTCACCACAAGCCCATTAGTTAGGTGCTATCACTATCACAGTATTATGGATGAGAAAACTGAGGCACAATGAGGTAGAGTAAAAAGGGATGACACTGTGACAGTGTGAGATTAAAGTAACAGCAGGTATTGTATGTCTGACACATAGAAGGTGCTTTGTAAATGACTATAATTAGCCAAGTAGACTAATGTACTTGAGAGATAGAACCAAACTGGACTCAAGTTTGTTACATGGTAATCCAGCACTTGTTCATGTGAACTGAACTCTGATTGGACCTTCATGGATGGAGTGCAGGTGCTGTCCTTGGTGCTGGGAATACAGGGGCAAAGTAAACAAACCCCTGTCATCACAATGATTTCTGTCTGATAAAACAAATGATCTGATGACAGGCAATTGAACAAAGGAAGCTGAGTTGGACTGTTTCCAAATTATTTTCTGCAACACACTGTATACTGGAAACATTTACTCAGGAAGATGGCACAGGAACAAGGCTCAGCAACCATCTTCACTTTGCTGCATTCTCAGTGAGGACAAAGGAAACAAACTGGCTTCATATCCCTTCTTGAGCCCCTTTTTTGATAGAGTTCACTTTAATCTCTGGACTGTTACAGGTCCAAAGCTATATACAAAGTGTCTAGTTTCTGGTGAATCCCCAGGTGCCGAAAGAGTGCCTAAAACAGAGCGGGCAGTTAACTATTGTGTCTTGAATGAATAGATGAATGAAAGAATTCAGGTATTTTTCACTTTTTAAGCTATTCATCCTTTACAGTAAGTTGATTTCTGAGGGAAAAAATGAGTATTTAAGGATTAATTACTAACTTGTATATGTGCTAGGATTGATGGTTTTACAAAGAAGATATAATGATTTAAAAGTGTCTCCTAATAATTATTTATAACAAACATTGAAGAGATAATTTTAGCCATTTTATGTGAGCACTAAAACCACAGCACCTCTTTGAATTTCAGAAGTGTCATTGTGCCACCTTTTTAAAATTAAATATCATTCAAAATTCATATTATAAACAGCATTGTGAAAACACTAATGTTCAATATAAAAGCATCATTTAGTATTACACCATAGCCAAGAAATCGTGAGACAATTAGTCCATGTTCTTCCATCTAGTTTTTGTACATGGACATATGTATCATCACAGAATAATCGTTATTTTAGAATTTCCTTTTTTTCCATTCACTATTATATCATAAACATTTCTATAACATTTTATAATTATATAATACTATTTTAATATCTGGATAATATTTTCTCTATTTGTCCCTGTGTGGCCACTCACCCACTTGCCTTCAGTAGATCTCTGGAATGTTATCAATTCCAGATGGTGTCTAAAATGATGCATTTGCAAGATAGAACCGTTACATTGTAGCATTTTCTAGTTTGAGAAGAGCTTGAAATTTGCACAATTAAATAATTCCCTTCATTTAAGGATGAAGACACAGACATCAAGGGAGTTGTGGGAACTTGAGCTATGTTCTGAGAAGAATGGTAGAGTGTCAGATCAAAGTTATTCAGCTATGACCTGGACCAATCACTTCACTACCTTGTGCCTTAGTGTGGTCAAGTCTGAATCACCTAGGTCATATTTTTAGAAATGTCATGTTTATCTATTTAAGAAGAGGCAGTAGGTGGTTAAAACTAATGAATGACATTTTCAAATACATTTATACAACACAGAATCAAAATAAGCCACATAATGTATTTACCATAATATTGACACATAGTATGTGTTCAACACATACATTTACTGCCATCGTCATTGTTATTATTGTTGTTGTTGTTTGTACAATGTCTCTACTTGGTGTAGTGTAGGCATATTTTATAGCTGTTCCTCAGTACATTATCAAGTACAGTGAATTATCCATAGGCTTTCCTCACCCTTCGCTTGGATCTTTTCTCTGTGACAGTACAGAATCATTGCGGTGCACTCATCCAAATGGAGAAAGGTCAGAGGGAGATTACGTTTTCTTTCCTGCCAGAATAGCTGTTTATCAGGAGGAAAGGAACTGTCAGAACTGGAGGAGACCTGCGCCTGTTCATTCATCTTTGCCCCTTTCTGCCAATGCAGGATAACTACTGAAAGAACATTCTTAAGTGATGCTTTTTAAATGACTTCAAGCAGTAGTGCTTCCAATTAGATTGATATTTGTCATAACTATTTTATTGGCTCTTGATAATCACAGAGAGAATTACTGCTATTACTCTCCAACATTACGATGAATCAGTTCACAGAAGAAATTACAAAGAAGAGCAGGCTGGGTGCAGGAGCTCACACGTGTAATTCCAGCACTTTGGGAGGCCAAGGCAGAAGGATCACTTGAACACATGAGTTCAAGACAAGCCTGGGAAACATGGGAGACCCTGTCTCTACAAACAAACAAACAAACAACAACAACAACAAAAAGCTGGGCATGGTGGCATGTGCCTCTGTCCCAGCTACTCGGCAGGCTGAGGTGGGAGAATTGCCTGAACACAGGAGTTCGAGGCTGCAGTGAGCCATGATCACGCCACTTCACTCCAGCTGGGGTGAGACTCTGTCTCAAAAAAGACAACAACAACCACCCTACACACACACACACACACACACACACACATACACACACTCAAGAAGAGTGAATTATTGGAGAGACTGAGTACTTTACAACTGAAGAGTTATGCAACAAACTGATGATGTCTTAAGAGTACCCTAGTATTAGTTACTCTGTATTTTTTTTTAATTTCAACTTTTATTATATTAGACATGGAGGTGCATGTGCAGATTTATTACAAGGGAATCTTTTGTGATGCTGAGGTTGGGGGTATGGATCCCATCACCCAGGTAATTAGCATAGTACCTGATAGGTAGTTTTTCAACCCACATCTCCCACCCTCCCTCCCCACTCTAGTAGTCGGCAGCATCTGTTGTTCCAACATTTTTGTCTCTATGTGCTCAATGTTTAGCTCACACTTGTAAGTGAGAACATTCTGTATTTGGTTTTCTGTTCCTGTGTTAATTCACTTAGGATTATGGCCTCAAACTGCATCCATGCTGCTGCAAAGGACATGATTTTATTCTATTTTTATGGTTGCATAATACTTCACATTTATATGTACCACATTTTCTTTATCCAATCTGCCATTGATGAAACCTGGGTTGATTCCATGTCTTTGCTATTGCAAATAGCACAGAATGAACATACATCTGCTGACAATGTTAGACAGTTACTTTGTTTTTAATTTATCATGAGTCTTCCAGATGTTCCTCAAACTAAACTCTCAGTTAAGAGTGATTGCCTTCTTGGAACGCTGCTGTATGGACTCCAGATTATATAATTCTAATTTCAAATTAGAACTTGTTTTTGTGTTAGAAAGCTGTCTAGGTTGGCATCCCAATTTTACCATTACTGGCTTTATGTCCTTATGCAAATTATTTAATCATTCTGTGCCTGTTTTTATATTTTTAAATAGACATGATTATAATTGCAAC
The DNA here is from genome assembly GCF_029289425.2 of Pan paniscus. Lineage (NCBI taxonomy): Eukaryota > Metazoa > Chordata > Mammalia > Primates > Hominidae > Pan > Pan paniscus. The sequence continues at coordinate 43,176,038 of NC_073258.2, read as the reverse complement.
TACACAGCGTTGAGAATTAAATAAAATAATACATGATGTTATCAGTTAATGTAGTGTCTGATGTATGGTAAGTGCTTGAAAGTGTTAGATACTGGCCGGGCACGGTGGCTCACACCTGTAATCGCAGCACTTTGGGAGGCAGAGGCGGGTGGATCATGAGGTCAGGAGATCGAGACCATCCTGGTGAACATGGTGAAACCCTGTCTCTACTAAAAACACAAAAAATTAGCCAGCTGTGGTGGCGGGCGCCTGTAGTCCCAGTACTTGGGAGGCTGAGGCAGGAGAATGGCGTGAACCTGGGAGGCGGAGCTTGCAGTGAGCCGAGATCGCGCCACTGCACTCCAGCCTGGGCAGCAGAGTGAGACTCCATCTCAAAAAAAAAAAAAAAAAAAAAAAAACAAGTGTTAGATACTATTGTTGCCATTATTAAATTTATTATTAGCATATGACATATTTCTCAGGCCCTGTAAATCAGGTGAACATAAATTATCTAATTTAGATGTTAATAAAATTTACTATGGTGAAAAATAACCTATTTTACAATTCAAAAGACCCAACTTTAATATTGGGTCCACCACAAATTAATTATAATATCTGGAAATCATTGCAGCTCAGCTACATTGCAATACACATTTTTTCTCAGGACAGAGTTAAGGTTCAAACTATGTTATATATATATATATATCATTTGGCATCTTTTTATAGTTTTTAGTACTCTCATCACATTCTTACTGAGAGTCCCATTTTATTTACTCAGCTCCCTTTAAAGATGGAGAATGTGTTATTACTCTAGTTTATAGCTGAGGACCTGAGACTCAGAATGAAGTTACATCACTAAACACAGTGAAACAGGAAGTAGAACCTAGATTTTCTTAAATCAAGAGAATGAACTCATTTATTCTGTGACTTTCTAGTTATCTGAAAACGTCAACCACCCAATACACTTTTCTGCTCCAATAGACTAATTTCTCTTGGGAATACATTCTAAAAATATGTGTCATTAGGCAATTTCATTCTTGTAAGAACATCATATTGTGTACATATGCAAACCTTTATTGTATGCCCTACTATACACCTAGGCTATGTGGTAAGGCTCATTGCTCCCAGGCTACAAACCTGTACAGCATGTTACTGTACTGAAATATTATAGGAAGTTATAACACAATGCTAAGTATTTGTGTATCTAAAAATACCTAAACATAGAAAGGGTACAGTGAAAATATGACATTATAATCTTATGAGACTACCGTCATATAAGTGGTCTGTTGTTGACTGAAACATCCACGTGCAGTGTATGACTATATTAAGCAGACATGGCTCTGTTTTGTTAGAACAGACATGGATGAAAACAATAATAAAGACACAAGATTTTCCTCTGCATCTCACAGTTGAGGAAGCTGTAAAGGGACTGAATTTTGAACCCAATAATATTAATAAATTATTTAGCAATCTACTTAGAATGACTTCACTTCCTTAATCAACAAAATATTATTTAAGCCCCTACTACATACCTGTTTTGAATATATTTTGTTATTCAGGGAAAAAAGGAGTACAGCAGTGAAGAAAACTAATGGAAATCCCCACCCTCATGGGGTTTTCTTGCTTAATGGGAGGAGAACAACAATTTTTAAAAGTCTGTTTGTCAAAGATGTTGTATGCTAGACGGTAATAAGTGCTTTGAACCAAAATTAAGGAGGGAAAGAATAGGGTCAACGTGTAAGTCATGTGTTAAGTCTTTTTGCATAAGAAAATGGTAGGATGTTGTTCTGACCTGAGAAGAAATAGCAGGAAGAGAAAATTTGTGGTGGCAGGGAGCTCCCTTTGGGATATTCTAAATATAAATAGCTTATTAGCACTCTAAATGTGTAGATCAAGTAGAGAGTTGGCTGGGCTAAAATATAAATCTGTCAATTCCAGGTGTGTAAATAGTATTTCAGTCATAAACCTGGATTAGACCTTGATGGGAGTTAGTCTACTAGGAAATAGGAGATAGTCAAGAGATAAACCATTATTATTACAAACAATTAGAAGGAAACCTCAGAGGAGACTAAGAAAGTTTGACCCATTGTGGGAGGAAAACTGGAGAGAACGGTGCTCTGGAAGCCAAGTGAAAAAAAAAGTGTTTTAATTGGAAAGAAATGCTAAATTATTATAGCGTAAACTATAGCAGTACTAACTAAGTGTAATTTACTCCAGGATAGAGTAAGGAGAAATTGAAAGTAATGTGTGAATGTCTGTTATTTGCATAAGGCAGGTGGTCATTAAAGAAAGTAAACACACGAGTGCACACACACGCACGTGCAGATAAAATATTTTCCGTGCCTTCAGAGTGCAAAGGCAGGGACATAGAATTAGGAACACCAGCTATAAATCTCATAAAATATGACAAACAAAGGTCTGTGGGATTACGGATGAGGTAGAGATTAGTTTTGATTGGCTACTTCAGAGGGAAAAGGTCATATTTCAGCTGGGTATTAAAGAATGACTATGAGTTTGTGGATGAGAAATAGGAATAGACAAAAGAATAATGACATTTCAAGTGAATAAGATAGAAGGAAAATGGTATAGAGGCATGAAAAGGCACAGTATGTTTAAACAAGGAATAAACTCATTTGACAAAAATAGACCTTGCAAAGAAAACAGGGATAAACAGCACCAGATATGCCTTTTTTCCTTTGTTAAAAATCTTACTCAACAGTCCAATAGAAAGACAAATTTGATAAAGTGACACTTTTCTCAGAACCAAATATTGTGATTAACATCATTTTGCAAAAAGCCTTTTATATTCTGGGAAAAGCCTCAAGCATGGCATATTATAAAATGAATATACACAGATAAACTTACTGTAGAGAAATATAAATTATTCCCTGTAGGTTATTCCATTAGGTCAGTTTTAATTTCAAGTAACTTTGCTTGGGCTATTTTCTAACTTTCTTAAATGTAATGCCATGTTTTAATCGTATCTCTTTTCTAGAAATGGTTCTCTTTACTGCGAGGCTGCAAGGTCACCCAATGAGAGAGGGGCCAAATAAGCTGGAACATCATCTAATACACTGAATGTAGGTGAGTGAAACAATAATAGCTTTAAACAAAAGTAGAAAGAAATGTTGTTTCATATATGACTAGAAATGGTTCTCTTTACTGCGAGGCTGCAAGATCACCCAATGAGAGAGTGGCCAAATAAGCTGGAACATCATCTAATACACGGAATGTAAGTGAGTGCAACAATAATAGCTTTAAACAAAAGTAGAAAGAAACGTTGTTTCATATATGACTTATACTACCTTGGAATAGTCCATGTTTGTAAATTAATATGGTCAATTGCTGGATACATGGCATGGGCCAGGCTCTCACTGGTGAGTGTGGGGTTGCTGCACACACCTGTGTCAGGGCTCCATTTCTCCTTGAGGCACACAAATTACAGTTTTGCCAGGAGTCAGTTTGTCTCTTGTAACTGCTCTGCTTCTAGTAAAACATTGAAAGTCTGCTTTCTAACTGCAGTTGCATGTATTTTCACTTATTCCACTTTCTGACTCCTACTGAACTCATAATTTATCCTTCCTTTATCTTTCTCTATCAACCTGGTCCATCAGACACTATGCTTAGCTTTGTTTGCCACGCAGAATCCAAAGTCAGTCACTGAGTTCTCTCCAACCCTCTAGCTTTCTATGAAATCTATCCCCTGGCATATTTTTCTTGTCAGTTGACCAGTTAATATTTATTTGTGTAATTGATTATTGTATATACCCTTCACTAGATCAAATATTCCATGCAGGCAAGAATCATGTCTGTTTGCTCATACCTCTTGGATATTCAACACGACCATGCTGTCTGACTGCATCTAGTCCTGAATAGGATGTGACCACTTAAAATGTTCCAGCTCTTTCAGCATCTTTCAAAATCTCTATTCTCCATGGGCTCAAACCTTGCCCTGACTTCCTTCGTTTCAAATGAATTAGCCTCCTCGTTTAAAAAAAGATGAGGCTATTTGATGTGCACAGCACCGAATTTTTCTTCTTTAAACCTTAAAATATCTCTTTATCTTTACCTATACTCTATTTTCCAAAATAATCCCTCATATTAAATTTTAATTATAACACTTTCATTCCTTTACCAATTTTACTGAATCAGCTATTCGTCTCTAAATTTGCATTTCTCCATTTCCCTGGTTCCTTCCACGCAGACTAAAACCAAACATGTTTCTCTAATCCTGGAAACATATAACCAACTAAAATCCAAGCAAAACTATTCCCCATCATTTCACTCTTTTCCTGTGTTCTTCCCCACATTAGCCCCTCTTTACCCATTCAAACTTCTTGAAACAACTCTCAATATTCTTGTCCAATGCATGGTAAATTCCATAGAAGAAGGATCTATTTTTGTTTCATTGTGCAGTGCATTTCCAGTATCTAACACAGCATCTAAAATGATAGGAGCTCAATAATTAAATAAATAAATATTAGTTCCCATCTCTCTTCCCACTCTACCTGAGTGTTAAAATTTTGCTTCAAGCACTGCTTAAATTACTCTCACCAAGAAAACCAACCATAATAACTCCCTCCTCTCTTTTTTCAATTTATAGCAATGCTGCAAATTCTCTTTTATATCCCATATCATAATCTGTCCTAATTATTTTAACTGTGTATATGTCTCATCACTTCTTCGGAGTCTCAGCCCTTGAGGTCAGGACAATTAACTTGGTTATTTCTTTTGCTTCCCTAACTCTTAGCTAAGAACTTATTTCTCAACTTTTTATTAATGACTTTAATTAATAGATTTAAGTACTGAAGGAGCGATCCTCTGACATTACTCGGACAACTTTAGCACTACCTTTGGTAAAATGTTTTGTCCCTGAAATAAAAATGTAAAAAATGGAATAGAATATCCTGCTACAAACCATTTCAAAATCATTGGAGGAAGAATTCTAAAACTTTATACCAAATGAATCATGACATTTATATATAGGCTTCATAACTACATATAATCACTTAAAAAATAATTATAAGTATCTATGCATATGTATGCTACACACACACACAAACACACACACACCCCTTTATCCTTGGCTACTTTAGTGCATTATGATCAAACTTATGCATTAAATGCCTGAAGTATATATCAATTGGGGCTCTATGATAAACAAATATATGCATGCGAACTTAGACATATACCACACAAATAAGCCAAGTAAAATATAACCCCCTATAAGCTAACATTCTCACAAAAGAGACAACATAAAATCTGAGTTAAATAGTAAGACTCTGCTTATTAAACATATGTAAGCAATAAGAACACATGCATGCACACCTGTCTAAAAAATTGGTTGTAACTATATAAACGAATAGCCATTGATTAAATTATTTCTAAGAAAATAAAAGCCTTTTCTACTGTCTTTAAATTCCCAGTAAATGCACACAATAGAAGGAAGAAAACCCTAAGCAGCTGTTTTAGGAGTTTGAACAGAGATTTAATAATTATTCCACATTTCCCTTCCCTCTGTCTTCATTTTCTGCAAACTCAAAATTGGGTTCTTGTTTGTTCGCTGTTTGATTCTTTTCTTCCACTAACTCATATGGATCAGCAGATCGACTTGAGTGTATTTGCCCCAGGTCTGAGATTCTAAAACTCCTCTGAGACACTGTTTCTTGTAATTACCTACAGCTGCATTTACTAAAACCCACAGATTAAAGTTTTCCTACCAGCACCTTGCTCAGGCCTTTGGGAGATCTTACAGTCCATGGAAAGGGATCAGGAAAATCTAAACTGATTGGTGGCTTGAGGGCCAAATAATTTATTGTTTAATTAACTTTTCTGTTTTTCCATTAGTTGTGACTTCATATAAACATAAATAATTTATGAAATGTTTGGGGGATTTAATTCGTTTTGGCCCCCAGTAAAAAGTCTTGAATGTAACCCATTTTCAGACTTGGATGTAAATGCTATTGCTTATATGATATTCACTCATATGGATCACTGTATCATAGGGGCATTTGTAAAATCAAAACAATTCACAAAGTAGTGATATTTTAAAAATCTAGACACAGCAACAATTCAGGGAGAGCCATAAAGGCTTATAGAGGATCACTTTAAGATGGGAGGTCTCTCAGTCTCTAATTTGGTAAGTTGAATGACTATGTGGTTTATAGTCTTTGCCTTCTCTGTAAATATTTGGCATAGACATTGGGTCAAGCCTTGAAACCATGTCTGCCTGTGATGTATCAGAGACACTAATTCAGAAGGACCCCGAATTCTATTATATTAATTCTATTTAGTTGTTCAGTTAGCTCTCTTTTGTTTGCCTTTTCATGCTGTCCTCTTTCTGGTAAGTTGACCTGTAAAGGCTAGAGCAATAGGCTCCAGTCCCCACTTTGGCCGTTAGGAAGTCCTAGCAGCGGATAATAAGAAAGAAAAAGTGAAATCAGCGTCTCTACTCTCCAGGTTTCTTTGTCTGTTCATCTCAGACTGGCTGGATTCCTCAGCCAAAGGTTCGGTATTTTTCTTGGCTACCTTCTAGCCATGAAACATGCAGACACTGCTTACCTGAACAGCTTCCTCCCCTACTACCTTCTGGACTAGAAGTGGTAACAAGTCTTTTTCTCTTATTAGCCCCGGGTCCTGCATTCTCATTTATGGCTCCCTACGCCCTGGTTATATATTTGTAAGAAACTTTCACTGAATTATCTTAATTTCAGTGTGCCAGCTATTTCCTGTCAGAAATCTGATAGAATTCTCATTGCTATTCCTAAATTAGCTTCATATTGATGGTAATTTTGCAAAATTATGGCTAGCAGAGGTGAATATTAAATTAAATGTAACTGTTTAGGATAATAGACATGAATTACATGTCAATAGAGGAAAGGTCTTGGAAAAATAAGAAAAAATATTGCATTAGGAACATTTGCTCTTTTCTTTCATATGTTTACTTTGGACACTGAATTACATTTAAGAATTGAATAACTAGCTACTCCGGAGGCTGAGGCAGGAGAATGGCGTGAACTCGGGAGGCGGAGCTTGCAGTGAGCCGAGATCGCGCCACTGCACTCCAGCCTGGGCGACAGAGCAAGACTCCGTCTCAAATAAAATAAAATAAAATAAAATAATAAAATAAAAAAGAATTAAATAACTAGAAGGTGGTGCTATTTCTGGTGAACTTCCTCCCTTTTTACTATGGACGGACAGCACTGAAGTTATAATGAATTCACCAGTACACCCAAACTACATTTTTCCCCATTTAATTTTTTGTGTTTAAAAATGTTAGAGGTTAGTTGACTGATATGGCCAATAGTTGCACTACTTTGTTTTTATTTATTTATTTTTATTCGTATGCATTTAAGGAGTACAAGTGCAATTTTGTTACACGAATATATTGCATAGTGGTGAGGGCTGGTCTTTTAATGGATCTAGCAGCTGAGTAAGTTAAACTCTTTTAGACCTTGATAAACTTTTAAAGAAGTATGGGATTAATGTGGCATGGATGGCCATATTTGCCAAAAAGGAAGGCTGGCTGTATTGGTATTGTTGGCATCCAGTAGGTCAAATAATTATTTTAATAATTTGCTTTAAATTTTGCAACTTTAAAGAGGAAGTGTCTAATACCAGTAGAATTGGACTTCTTCCATTTGTGAAGAATTCAAAAGAGAAACATGTTTTCTTATTTAATTATACAAATTAGTCTCTGAACACTTTTTAATATTGGTATTAGAGGAAAGAGGCAGTTCTCGATATTAAATTTAACCTTGTAGAATGGTATACAATTATGCACCAAAATGTTTCCACAGCATTTTAGTGTTTTAAGTTTGCTTGCTGATTTGAATTTATAAAAGAAATTACACACTTATTATGAAGTATTTGGGAAATTAAGAAAAAGTGGTATAACCTTAGCATAGAACAATTATTATTTTAGTTAACTTACCCTAATTTTCTTTTATAGTTTTAATTTTAATTCACATATGATATTTTTATTCATAGGTCAAAGATTTTTCCATATTTCTATGTAGTTTTATAATAATCAAAATTATTAAATGATTTTAGTAATTTAATAATTAAATTTAGCATTTGTACAGAATGCCAAAGCAAACATGCAATTTAGTGAAACTATGACTGGACTTTGGCCTTCTTAAGTACCTTTAAGAAGGCTGCTGGCCACAGAGTAAATATTCAATAAATGTTAGCTATTATTACTTAATAAAAGAGATAATAGAATTTTAAAAATATAGATTACCTCCATTGTTGCCATTTGAAAATATTCTACTACTCCCATATTGTGAATTAGCAACTTTCATCAATTCTAAGATGCATAATTAGTTTTTCAAAATTTTCCAACTCCATCTCATGATGTGCCTCAATTAAATGCAATAATATTTAATTTTCAATATGTTTTTATTTTGTGTGACACATTAAAAAACCAGGAAGTCCATGACATCTTAATATTTATTTTAGAAATATATATTTATAAATACATATTTATTTTAGAAATATATATTTATAAATACATATTTATTTTAGAAATATATATTTATAAATACATATTTATAAACATATATGGCAAGGGATGCTGAAAGAAATGTTAGGTTAGACCATACTACTTTCATATCATCATCTGGAAGTCCTGCCTATTTTTCACCATGAAAATTGCTACAAAACAGTGTAAGATTTAGATAGTGAAACAATAAGAAAGCAGTTAGTTTCACTACTTGAGTTATAGGGTTTTTAAAAAAACAATATATTTGTAAGTAATATTTCCCTTTTAAACTTCTAAATAATGTTTTAGGTCATAAAAGTTATGGATCTACTTAAAAAAAACTTTACATTGATTCATTAGGAAAAATTACTAAAAGTAAGTGAAAAATGTTTTTCCCCCGCTGACACAACATCTTTTTAAAAATGAATACGTGGTAGTCTGATATACATACCTCTCCCCAGTAATTCAGCAGAAACTAGGCTCTGTGTGAAACACCTAAGTGAACTATAATATGTCAAAAGCATGCCCTTAAGTACTTCCTACTTATAGGCAAAAACACAGTTTAGTTGTAATAATAGAAATTATATTTTAATCAATATGCCCTTTGCTATTAATCCATTTTTAACTGCCTGAAGAGGCTTTAATAACATGTTAGGAAAATCAACCATCTATAGAGTAACTCCAAAGAGAAAAGGACTAGAATCCTTTCGTTTCCAATTTATTATGTACAAAATTGACTTATGTAATTTGCACACTTGTTTTTCCTAGAAACACATAGCTATTCTTTATGTACTCAAGGTGTCTTTCTCGGCAACTCAGAAAGAATCTGTAGGGTTTATTGGTAGCACAAACTTTATAACAATTAATAAATACATATTTTGTTATCTTTAGTAAGGACTATATGTTTGATAATATTCTTTTTTTTTTTCCTTTTTTTATTTTTTTTATTTTTTGGGTCTCAGTCTTTATTGTTCAGGCTGGAGTCTAATGGCATGATCTTGGCTCATTGCAACCTCCGCCTCTTGGGTTCAAGTGATTCTTCTGCTTCAGCCTCCTGAGTAGCTGAGATTATAGGTGCGCACCACCACACCTGGCTAATTTTTGTATGTTTAATAGTGACAGGGTTTCATCATGTTGGCCAGGCTGGTCTCGAACTCCTGACCTCATGGTCCACCCACCTCAGCCTCCCAAAGTGCTGGGATTACAGGCGTGAGCCACCATGCCTGACTGATAATATTCTTTAATAATCAGCGACTGCTGCATTACAGACATAAGCTAGATTTTACCTTTATCCAAATTTGCTTATTTTATTGATTAGCTTCATGTTTTACAACAGCATACTCATTTTGGAAATATCAGGAAATAAATATAAGTCCCCTAATGATCTGATCACTCATGATCCTCCCCTGACAAACATAACCACCCTTAACACTGATGCACATATATTTACATAGTTTATGCCTATATCTGAAGTTTTTATTCAACATTTTATTGAAAATATTATTCTTGTTAAATAAGTATATATGTAATTTTTTTAAACTTTTAAGGTTTGCATAGTATTTCTGTGTAGACTTCTATCTTGACTTATTTAATGAATACTCTAGTATTAGAAGTACCCTGGAACTTAAAGTATAATTTTAAAAAAAGTATACTATAACCAAATTTACATGGTTAAAAACAGTGGTGGATGAATATGCCTATCATTCATTGTGAATACCCTTTTCTATTTTAGCAGATTCATTTACCAAATTAAAATATTAGAGTAACAGGAACACATTTCAGTGTCTTATGTCCTTGCCACATTTAGAAAGTTTTTATCAAGCATTGTAAGAGAGTGCTTCAGTATTTTCAAAAAACATTTGCCAATCTGATAGATGACAATGCTCTTTCATTATTATTTAGATTTTTCTTTTTTCATCATTAATGAGCATTAATCATTTTCAAACATTTATTGTTGAATTTATTTCACTTTTCATTAGTTGTCCATTTTTGTCCTTAGCTGCATCATGTCTACTGAGCACAAATTAGGGAGGAGAACATCATGTACAACATGGAGCACGGAGGTCACAGGATAGAAGGAAAGAACGCAGCCTCCCTAGTAGGCATTGCTGCCTGCTGGAAAGTAATCTCTTCGTCTGGAGACTTGTGATGAATTTGGCATTTGTACTAAAGGCCAAAGAAAACATGCAATTTAGTGAAGCTCAAGTCTGACTAGTTCTTAGCATTTCTGCTGATTAAACAACAACAACAAAAAACCCTTAGATTTGGACTTAAAAAAAACACCTTTTAGCAGGTGTTATTAGAACTGTTAACAGTAAAGCTTAGGATGTTTCTACATTTAAATAAGCACTCAAAGGAAAGCAGAAACAACATTATTGACCATATACCATGTTTTAGAAAGGAACTAAAGATTTACCAATATTATCTTTTGTCAATAGACTTGTATATTTTGTTTTAGAATTCATTTCACCCATTTTTATCCTCTCAGTGCCTAAAATAATGCCTGGCACATAGTAGAATTCCAGTAAATGTGAAATGATCTCCAATTTACAGACAATAAAGTAAATGATAAGAGAGATAAGCAATTTTTACCACGGGGACTCAGCTACATAGTGATAATTTCAGGATTCAACATAAGTTTGTCCAAACCCAAACACTGTGCTCTAAATATTATATAAAATATTTTTTCCTATTATAACTTTCCTTTTGTTATCTATTCTACCTGGAGGAATAAATTAGATTATGCTGTGGAACAAACAACTTCAATATCTGAGAAGCTTAAAGTGGCAAAGGTTTTCTTCTTATTTGTGCTGTGTGACAGTTGCAAGTTAACCAACTTTTGCAGGTTAACAAGCCCATTGTTCTTTCTCCAAGATTCAGGCTGAGGTAGCAGATACTCCCTGGACCACTGACAGTTGCCATGGCAAAGAAATGGAGAAAGAGAGTGTGCTGAATATTCTTTCCCTTGTTTGTTAAAGCTTTTGCCAGAAGTGTTGTGTGACACATCTGCTCATACATTACTTGTCAAAGCAATTTATGAATGAAGCTTCATGAGGGCTTGAGGGTGGGAAAATAAAATTTGGTAGCCCAACATAATCACAAGGGTTTTTATTGAATGGAGAAGATTGACAGGGGAAGCAAAGAAGAAGATGTAAATATGATACACAGGAAAGAGAGAGAGAGAGAGAGAGAGAGAGAGAGAGAGAAATATTTGGAGATGGCTCCTCCCACTGGTCACTAAATCCTCAAATAACTAAGTTCCAGGCATAGCACATTTGCTCTCTCCCTAGAAGAAACAACCCAAGCTCCTCTTGGCTTGGAGAAATAAGAATAAAAAGTCAAATTTTCTGTGCCTTTCAAAAATGATGTGTAATGATCAAACAATGACAGAAATAAACACACTTGCTGGAATTGAATATGTTCCTTGATTAACTGCAATTTTGCTCTATAAAGGAGGTCCCTCTCTTCATGATTTTCTCATCTATATTTTGTTATTTTAGCCTTTGAGAGATTATATTTAAAATACTTTTTATTGATACATAATTGTACACATTTATGGGATATATATGATATTTCAATATGTGGATACAATGTGTAATGATCAAGTCAGGTATTTAGCATATTCCTCACCTTAAATATTTATCATTTCTTTGTGCTGTGAACCTTCCAGATCCTCTCTTCCAGCTAATTTGAAGTACATGGTAAATTATTTACTGTAGTTACCCTACTGTGCTATCAAATACCAGAACTTATTTCTTCTCTCTAACTGCATATTAATACCATTCACTAATCTTTCTCTATCCCACCCCTGCCTGCCCAGCCTTACCTATTTGATTCCAGTAGATTCTTTATGTTGTTGCCCAGACTACTAGTATTTTTTAAGGCATACAGTATTTTTTAGCTTTTGCTACATTTCATTCTCTTCCAAAATTACTTCTTTCAAGCTGCATGCTGAATAATGAGCATGTAAGGCCTATCAGGTTTCAGTTAAAGAACCACATCCTTTGTCTCCTGCCTCATAGCCAAAGTGTTCAATTGAACACTAGGCAGCTGAACTCTTATTCTCTCACCTTACTCCATACTCTCAACAATGGGTGTGAGGGCCATACTTTGGACTGGATCCTTGCTTACAAGCTTCCATTTTTAAGGGCTTTGAACCTAATATCATATATATACATATATATATATACACACACACACACATATATACACACACATATATATGTATATATATAACTCTACAAGTCCCTGAATTCATGGAATGACTTTATTTCCTTTAATTACTGATTGTAAGCTAATTACTTTCTGAGCTCATTCTCTTTTCTCTAATGCATTGCTAAATACAGAAAACATCAAAAATTAGCATTTGGTTGACTAATTCTTCCTCCAAAGCTACAAGTTCATTAATTCTATAGAAGAATGCCCAACTTAAGAGAGGTGACAACTTCACCAAATGCTTGTCCATTACATAAGACAGGTTATAATGCATCTTGTCTCCTATTTCTCACTATTTTTGTCCTATTTGTCCTTGTCTCCTATTTTCTCACTATTTCTCACAATTTTCTCACTATTATTGTCTATTCAGCCAAGGACATTTTTTTTTTAGATTTTTCTATTACAGCATTCTTCTTTTAGATATCATTTTTTAGGAGTCCAAATAAACTAGTTTAGTAAAAAAACTTCAATATATCAGTTGTTAAAATAACAAATGAATATTATTTACTTACATTTTGCATCATTATAGACAGCTCTTTTCTATGTCATTTTACGTGGGACTCCAGGCTGAGGGAGGTTTCATCTTTACATTTCCATGGTTGCTGAGAAGATAAACAGGAACATGGAAAATTGCACATTAACTGTTAAATTCTTCACCCAAAAGTGACAAGTGTGACTTCTGCTCACACATTATTGGTCAAAGCAATATACACTGCTACATTTAACTTCAAAATAATCAGAAAGTAGAATCCTACTACTTTTCTGGAAAAAAGAACAGTAAATGTTGGGTTAATCATACAAGGACTAACACATTATCATATCCTCCAATAATTTATTGTCGAGAAGAATGACTCTTGGAAAATATGGCAACACCATTTTTCTCACGTTGATTGTTAGATCTTTACCCAATGCATAGAAATAAGTAGGTTTTCAATGACCTTTTGTTTAAGTAAATGAAATGTAACAATGTTTTCTAATTAGTGATGGTCAGAAAGATGTATGACAGGCTGGTGCAGTGGCTCACACCTGTAATCCCAGCACTTTGGGAGGCTGAGGGGGGCGGATCACCTGAGGTCAGGAGTTTAAGACCAGCCTGCCCAACACGGTGAAACCCTGTCTCTACTAAAAATACAAAAATTAGCTGGGTGTGGTGGCGTGTGCCTGGAGTCCCAGCTACTTGGGAGGTTGAGGCATGAGAATCGCTTGAACCGGGAGGCGGAGGTTGCAGTGAGCAGAGTTTGTGCCACTGTGCACCAGCCTGTGCAACAGAATGAGACTCTGCTTCTGAAAAAAAAATGTATCACATTTTAAAGTTGTAAAATTCACTTCACCTATACTACCCAACACAATCAACTATCACTGATATATTACTGCCCTTGCATTTGTTTGCAAAATTTATATTGATTTTCTCTTGGATATTCCCTTTCTCCTTGCCTTCCAACTTTCCAATTTTCCAAAGAAGAGTATAAAGTTATTGACAGACTACAGGTATTTTAAATAAGCATAGAAAACTAGTCAGAAGGGAGTTTATGGCACCAGGGTGTACTTTTGGTGACGAATCACATCTTTTACCACATGCACAATTAAAATGATCTTGACAAGAGAATGAGTGTGCTGGCAGAAACTATCTTAATGCAATAGCAGTAAAGAATGACAGAGTTCAAGGTTTCTGTTAACCAACAGCAACTTTATTTTTCCTCTACAACAAACGTCTTCAAATGAATTATAAAGATTAAGTGGACAACCTTACAAAGGAAATAGCTATGGTTTAAGAGAGAACTTATTTAATGTTACTTCAGGGGCGAAGAAAAGTCAAACATTTTCTGGGGAAATATACATATTCTCATTAAACAGTATAATACATTTTCAGGAAAATAGGACTCCACCTCTACTCTAAAAATCTAAAAACTTGTACGGAGTGGTAAGGTATGGAGAGGGAAGGAAGGGGAAAAAGACAAAAAGAAGGGAGAGAGAAATATGAGAAGTTAGTATGTTCTTAAGTGCTGAATCACACATATCTACCTTTTCCCTCTAAACTGAGTAAAATTACTTTATAATATACAAAATTAGTTTGCAAAGTATTTGATAACTGAGAGTATTGCCAAACATTGAATTTGTTGTACTCATGAGACACTGCCATTTGTCCTTAGAAGGCAGGAAGGGGGAATTTAAATTTGTTTGTATGGAATAGTACAGAGTAGAGGATTCCAAAAGTTCAAGTGTGGTTTATAAGGAACCTACAAATTATTGAGTTGTATTCCCCTCAGAGCATTGATGCAAATTTACAGTAGTCTAGATTATGTTTATTTTCCATTGCTGTTGTAACAAATTATCACAAATTTAGTGGCTTAAAACAACCAAATTGGTAATGTTGCCAACACAAAGAAAAGATAAATGTTTGAGGTGATGGATATTCCAATTACTTTGATTTGAATATTATACATTGTATGCAGGTATGAAAATATCATATGTACCTCAAAAACATGTACAATTACTATATATCAACTTTTAACATTTCTTGAAAAAAACAAGGTGATTATCTTATAATCCTGTCTGACAGAAGTTCCTCATAGGTCTTACTGAGCTAAACTGAAGATGGCAAGAGGACTGCATTCTCTTCTTGGTGATCTAAGGGAGGATTCATTTCCTTGGTAGTTGTGGTTGCTGGCAAAATTCAGCTCTTTGCAGCTGTAGGACTGAGCTTTTTCTCCTGGCTGGCTGTCAGGAGAAGGTCATTCTCAGCTTCCAGAGATCATTCACATTCCTTGGTCCCTGGCCCCCTCCATCTTAAAAATTAATAATGACAGATTTAGTTACTTTTCTGTTTCAAATTTATCCTTCTCCTTCTATCTCAAATCTCTGACCCACTTTTCTGCCTTTCTCTTCCACTTTTAGAGATTCATTTCAAGCCAGACTTGGTGGCTTAGGCCTGTAATCCCAGCACTTTGGGAGGTAGAAGTGGGAGGATCACCTGAGCCAAGGAGATTGAGACCAGTCCTGACAACATAGCGAGACCTTGTCTCTATGAAAAATTTTTTAAAATTAACTGAGTCTGGTGGTGCATGCCTTTAGTCCTAGCAATTTGGGAAGCTAAGGTGCAAGGATCCGTTCAGCCCAGGAAACTGACGCTGCAGTGAGCCATGATCATGACACTGTGCTTCAGCCTGGACAACAGAGCAAGACCCTATCTCAAAAAAAAAAAAAAACCTTGATTATGTTGGGCCCACCTGGATAATCCAGGATAATCTTCCCATTTTAAGATGCTTAACTTTAATCAAATCTGCAAAATGCCATGTGAGGTAATATAGTCACATGGTCTAGAATGTAACGATTCAAGGTAACATGCTCACAGGTTCCAAAATTTAGGACGTGGTCATATTCGGATGGGAGGCACGTTATTCTACGTACCACAAAGATCTCATTGTGGTATCCATGTTTGGGCTGCTCTGAGATAAATGGGTGAATTGAGTCATCAGTTTCCTATTAGAAATAAACATGAGACTGGCCACTCATGAATCTGAAAAAACCTAAATGTGGTTTGCCCTGTCAGCTTGAGGGAGATGATTGTATGCTTTCCTAGCTACAAACATATAGAAAATGTCTTATATTTATTCTAGAAATTCCCAGCAGAGCCTCAATTAACCAATATGTAAGGGAGTGTGTAACCAAGATAATATCCCATTAGTTTAGGAATGTGAAAGTGCTTTGTGGGCTTATAGAGAGTTATAAATTAAAATGCTTTTATTTAATGTCTTCACTGTATGATGATTCTGAATGTGTGGCCACATCTGCTGAATGTGTCACACAAATATGCATACAAATATAGATGTGTGATTAAACTTGACTGGAGTGGAGTTAATTAACCTGGATAAGAGAAAAATCATGGAGTATTTGAAAGGTGTCTTTATTTTTGATAAGGGGCTAATAAAGGAATAATAATTAGGAAAGTTATGTGTATTTTTGGGACTTGAAGTGTTCTCAATGAATGCTTGCTTTTATGATCCTGATTTTTGTTTAACATAAGATTTTCTTATAATCTGAGCAGTCTAAAAATTAATGGCATTGCATCATGAGATAATGACCTTCCTGTCACTGGAGGTAATCAAGCAGTGTCAGGTGAGCCCTTAGTAGGGATATTATGGATTTGTTTTGAGCACTGTAAAGGTAGATTATACACATATTTTAGTAATATGGCCCTGTTTTTCTAAGTAAACTGGTCAAAAATTCTTGGTCTGACAATATTTTTTCTGATTTTTAATGCCTTGCAAAGATGTAAAAATTAATTCCTAAGTTTTTGCAATGACCTAATTTTTATAATTAAAATATTCATGTTAAATGTGTAGATTTCTATACATTCATAATAATTATTACTGATTTGCATTTATTAATTTAATCGTACACACACTTGTTAATGTTTGCTTTATGTGAAGCATTTTCCAAGCATCATTCTTTATTTTGGGGATACATACAGACCCAGATCCAGAACTTACAGATCTTACAAATTTGTGGAAGGAGACAGACAGTAAGATAATAAGCAGATGAGGAAACCAATAATCACAGAATATGCTGGAAGAAGATAAGCCAAATGATGGGTTAGAAAGAATAGCAGGGAGACCAGTTTAAATAAGGTAATCAAGGGATAATTTTCAGAGGGGCTGACATTTAAAGTGAACCTGAAGTATAAGAAAGAGCCAGCTCCTTTAGATAACCCTATGAGTTATTAATCCTTTCAATAACTCTACAAATTGAGAAATGTCATTATCTTAATTTCACGAAGGAAGAAAGTGAGGCTTAAAAAAGATTTACATGCACAACTTTAAAGGTTAGAAGGTAGTAAAGTTTGGATTAGCCCCTGGATCTATAAGACCCTACAGTGTGATACAGCTGGAATCCATGATCTTTAGCTTTTAGGTCCCTTCCAACCCTGCATTTCTGTGACTGAAACTGACCAGTATGACTTTGACAGACTGAACATACAGGGCCATGCTTTTCCATGTCTGTGGGCTAGTGAATTAACTACTGGCTTCAAGATAACCAAACTTTAATAAAGGAGTTAGAATACTAGGATTCAGAAATATATCCTAAAGCAAATGCAGCGAATTATTATTATTTTTTTTTATTTAGGACACGGTTTGTGGTGGACACACAGACATGGTAAAATACAATCACTTTCTCAATTTTCCTTGATGCCACTTTGATAATGCTGATGTATTATAAGTACATTCAGTGGTTTACTAAAAGTGATTTAAGTACCCAGAAAGAATATAACTTCCCAAGGCAAGCAGTCTCTTCTTTTGAGTTTAACTCATCATTAAAATTGGAGTGATGACAGAGAAAAAATCTGGATGAAAATGAGACCCATGCTATGGGCCCAGCTACCTCTGCAACTATGTAACATGTGGGGAAGCCACTTCTTACTCTGAACTCGGTTTTTAAGACATGCTCAAAGATATTCTGATAAAGTGACAAACCTGCTAGAGACCATCTCTTCTTCCTATTTAAAAAGCTAAAGGAAACAGCAGATACACATTTGAGTCAAGATTCATGTGAAATAGATTTTTAAGGATGTGTGCCATCGTAAAAGAAGGCTGCTAAAAAAGGGCGTGAGGCATCTAGTAGACACCTGGCAAATAAGGGAATTGGCAAGGCTGATTTTGAGACTTCTGGGAAACTCTCCCCAAATAGGAAATAGGTCAAATTGTTCATTTTACAAATTCGATTCCATATATATAAATATAAATATAAATATGCATTTGTAGGTATCCCACTCTCTCTTTAAATGCAAAACCCATGCACAAAGGTGCACACACACACACATGCACACGCATATCCCACATATTAGCATTACTTTAAATTTTGGAATGCTGTGTGTTTAGCCTTAATACATACATCCTCACAATAAAAATGCACAGAAGCATATTTTGCTTTAGATAACCAAAAGGCTGTGTCCTAGATTTCATTTCTCCTTACACAAAGGCTCACTGGGAATACTTAGTGAAAGATAAAGCTTTTCAAAGGGCTCCTGATCGACCAATCATATAGATTAATATGATCTTTACCTATTCAACATACTGATATTGAGTTACTTCTGTGATCATGGCATTGTTCTAGGCATGTGGAATTCTAAGCAGGCATAATACCTTGCTGCTATGCTCAACAAACACAGTTTTGATATGCAAAGAATGTCAAACCCACACTGTTTTTTGTTATTGCAATGATATTGAATAATGCAAATATTGAACATCTACTTTGTGTGTAACTGTGATGACAGGGCTTGCTTATGTTATTCAAGCCTACTGTGCTTCACAATGCCAAGGGGACACTATTTATCTTATATATATTATGTAAATGGTGGCCTCTTGAATTACAGAATGCTGTGGTTCTCCTTTATTTGGTTAATTATTTCAAAAATCACGTTAAGTAGTTTTGTTATCTCTTTTTCTAAAGGGAGAAGAGTAAGCCTCACTAACTTTACAATCACATAGTGACTAAATGGCAGAGCTGGGTTGGGACTTGGATCTGGATGATGCTAAAGCCTCAGTCATTTCATTACTCCATTATTTCTGTTGTGTCTGTTGTTATAATGTTATCAAAATGGCATATAACTCATAATTTAAGTGCCCCTAGGTTCTTTTATAAGTTGAAATCATACATTAGAGGCCATTTATATCATTTATCTTTGGAGAAAAATAATGTCCTGCAAATGCTGTCAGCTCTTGGTATATGCAGAAGCTGAAGGTCCTGCCCCTTTTACAGATGAGCATTCACAAATTGAAACGCTCTAAATGTTCTATTAACCTTCTTCTAAGAAGTTACCCAGGAAATCTCTTAGTGATATACTATCTGAGTCACAAATGCATATTTCTACCCTTTTCCTAGCCACATTATGGAGAGAAGGAAAAAACTGGATTAGAGGTGTCACTCCAAAACTTTGGAACTTACAAATGAAAATTTAACCTCCTACTGAATTTAAGACCTATGTAAGTTAGATAAATATTATTGAAGTAAACTCATTAACACTCCTGGGAAACATCTCAAAGCCATATACCATGATGAGTCACTAAGTTTGTGATTGTATATGTATAAATTTTTACTATATATAAGTGTATGAAATAAACCATGATTATAGTTCAAGAAAATATTAGAAAATACTGTATTATATTTAGTTTTCTTTTAAGAAATAGCTTAATTGCATTTGTCTATTGTAATTGCATAAATTCATGTAACATTGACGATATACATATTTCATGTTCTTTTTAAAACAAAACTTGTAAATCCATGAATATAAACCTCAACCAATTTTTCTACTCTCCCTCTAAGACCAATTAAGTGTCTCAATAGTCATTGTGTCTTACTAGACATTTTTAAACTTTCTGAATTTTTTTTAATTTTAATTTTAATTTTAATTTTAATTTTTATTTTTTTATTATACTTTAAGTTTTAGGGTACATGTGCACAACGTGCAGGTTTGTAACATATGTATACATGTGCCATGTTGGTGTGCTGCACCCATTAACTCATCATTTAACATTAGGTATATCTCCTAGTGCTATCCCTCCCCTCTCCCACCATCCCACAACAGGCCCCAGTGTGTGATGTTCCCCTTCCTGTGTCCATGTGTTCTCATTGTTCAATTCCCACCTATGAGTGAGAACATACGGTGTTTGGTTTTTTGTCCTTGCGACAGTTTGCTGAGAATGATGGGTTCCAGCTTCATCCATGTCCCTACAAAGGACATGAACTCATTCTTTTTTATGGCTGCATAGTATTCCATGGTGTATATGTGCCACATTTTCTTAATCCAGTCTATCAGTGTTGGATATTTGGGTTGGTTCCAAGTCTTTGCTATTGTGAATAGTGCCACAATAAACACACGTGTGCATGTGTCTTTATAGCAGCATGATTTATAATGCTCTGGGTATATACCTAGTAATGGGATGGCTGGGTCAAATGGTATTTCTAGTTCTAGATCCCTGAGGAATTGCCACACTGACTTCCACAATGGTTGAACTAGTTTACAGTCCCACCAACAGTGTAAAAGTGTTCCTATTTCTCCACATCCTCTCCAGAACCTGTTGTTTCCTGACATTTTAATGATCGCCATTCTAACTGGTGTGAGATGTTATCTCATTGTGGTTTTGATTTGCGTTTCTCTGATGGCCAGTGATGATGAGCATTTTTTCATGTGTCTGTTGGCTGCATAAATGTCTTCTTTTGAGAAGTGTCTATTCATATCCTTCACCCACTTTTTGATGGGGTTGTTTGTTTTTTTCTTGTACATTTGTTTGAGTTCATTGTAGATTCTAGATATTAGCCCTTTGTCGGATGAATAGATTGCAAAAATTTTCTCCCATTCTGTAGGTTGTTTGTTCAATCTGATGGTAGTTTCTTTTGCTGTGAAGAAGCTCTTTAGTTTAATAACATCCCATTTGTCAATTTTTGCTTTTGTTGCCATTGCTTTTGGTGTTGTAGACATGAAGTCCTTGCCCATTCCTATGTCCTAAATGGTATTGCCTAGGTTTTCTTCTAGGGTTTTTATGGTTTTAGGTCTGACATTTAAGTCTTTAATCCATCTTGAATTAATTCCTGTATAAGGTGTAAGGAAGGGATCCAGTTTCAGCTTTCTACATGTGGCTAGCCAGTTTTCCCAGCACCGTTTATTAAATAGGGAATTCTTTCCCCATTTCTTGTTTTTGTCAGGTTTGTCAAAGATCAGATAGTTGTAGATATGTGGCATTATTTCTGAGGGCTCTGTTCTGTTCCATTGGTCTATATCTCTGTTTTGGTACCAGTACCATGCTGTTTTGGTTACTGTACCCTTGTAGTATAGTTTGAAGTCAGGTAGCTTGATGCCTCCAGCTTTGTTCTTTTGGCTCAGGATTGACTTGGCAATGTGGGCTCTTTTTTGGTTCCATATGAACTTTAAAGTAGTTTTTTCCAATTCTGTGAAGAAAGTCATTGGTAGCTTGATGGGGATGGCATTGAATCTATAAATTACCTTGGGCAGTATGGCCATTTTCACGATATTGATTCTTCCTACCCATGAGCATGGAATGTTTTTCCATTTGTTTGTATCCTCTTTTATTTCATTGAGCAGTGGTTTGTAGTTCTCCTTGAAGAGGTCCTTCACTTTCCTTGTAAGTTGGATTCCTAGGTATTTTATTCTCTTTGTAGCAATTGTGAATGGGAGTTCACTCATGATTTGGCTCTCTGTTTATCTGTTATTGGTGTATAAGAATGCTTGTGATTTTTGTACGTTGATTTTGTATCCTGAGACTTTGCTGAAGTTGCCTATCAGCTTAAGGAGATTTTGGGCTGAGACGATGGGGTTTTCTAGATATACAATCATGTCATCTGCAAACAGGGACAATTGGACTTCCTCTTTTCCTAATTGAATACCCTTTATTTCCTTCTCCTGCCTGGTTGCCCTGGCCAGAACTTCCAACACTATGTTGAATAGCAGTGGCGAGAGAGGGAATCCCTGTCTTGTGCCAGTTTTCAAACGGAATGCTTCCAGTTTTTGCCCATTCAGTATGATATTTGCTGTGGGTTTGTCATAGATAGCTCTTATTATTTTGAGATACGTCCCATCAATACCTAATTTATTGAGAGTTATTAGCATCAAGGGTTGTCAAATTTTGTCAAAGGCCTTTTCTGCACCTATTGAGATAATCATGTGGTTTTTGTCATTGGTTCTGTTTATATGCTGGATTACGTTTATTGATTTGCGTATGTTGAACCAGCCTTGCATCCCAGGGATGAAGCCCACTTGATCATGGTGGATAAGCTTTTTGATGTGTTGCTGGATTCACTTTGCCAGTATTTTATTGAGGATTTTTGCATTAATGTTCATCAGGGATATTGGTCTAAAATTCTCTTTTTTTGTTGTGTCTCTGCCAGGATTTGGTATCAGGATGATGCTGGCCTCATAAAATGAGTTAGGGAGGATTCCCTCTTTTTCTATTGATTGAAATAGTATCAGAAGGAATGGTACCAGCTGCTCCTTGTACCTCTGGTAGAATTTGGCTGTGAATCCATCTGGTCCTGGACTTTTTTTGGTTGGTAAGCTATTAATTATTGCCTCAATTTCAGAGCCTGTTTTTGGTCAATCAGATAGTCAACTTCTTCCTGTTTTAGTCTTGGGAGGGTGTATGTGTCGAGGAATTTATCCATTTCTTCTAGATTTTCTAGTTTATTTGCATAGAGGTGTTTATAGTATTCTCCGATGGTAGTTTGTGTTTCTGTGGGATCGGTGGTGATATCCCCTTTATCATTTTTTATTGTGTCTATTTGATTCTTCTCTCTTTTCTTCTTTGTTAGTCTTACTAGTGGTGTATCAATTTTGTTGATCTTTTCAAAAAACCAGCTCCTGTATTCATTGATTTTTTGAAGGGTTTTTTGTGTCTCTATCTCCTTCAGTTCTGCTCTGATCTTTGTTATTTCTTGCCTTTTGCTAGCTTTTGAATGTGTTCGCTCTTGCTTCTCAAGTTCCTTTAATTGTGATGTTAAGGTGGCAATTTTAGATCTTTCCTGCTTTCTCTTGTGGGCATTTAGTGCTATAAATTTCCCTCTACACACTGCTTTGAATGTGTCCCAGAGATTCTGGTATGTTGTGTCTTTGTTCTGGTTGGTTTCAAAGAACATCTTTATTTCTGCCTTCATTTCATTATGTACCCAGTAGTCATTCAGGAGTAGATTGTTCATTTTCCATGTAGTTGAGTGGTTTTGAATGAGTTTATTAATCCTGAGTTCTAATTTGATTGCACTGTGGTCTAAGAGGCAGTTTGTTATAATTTCTTTTCTTTTACATTTGCTGAGGAGTGCTTTACTTCCAACTACGTGGTCAATTTTGGAATAGGTGTGGTGTGGTGCTGAAAAGAATGTATATTCTGTTGATTTGGGGTGGAGAGTTCTGTAGATGTCTACTAGGTCCACTTGGTGCAGAGCTGAGTTCAATTCCTGGGTATCCTTGTTGACTTTCTGTCTCATTGATCTGTCTAATGTTGACAGTGGAGTGTTAAAGTCTCCCATTATTATTGTGTGGGAGTCTAAGTCTCTTTGTAGGTCTCTAAGGACTTGCTTTATGAATCTGAGTGCTCTTGTATTGGGTGCATATATATTTAGGATAGTTAGCTCTTCTTGTTGAATTGATCCCTTTACCATTATGTAATGGCCTTCTTTGTCTCTTTTGATCTTTGTTAGTTTAAAGTCTGTTTTATCAGAGACTAGGATTGCAACCCCTGCCTTTTTTTGTTTTCCATTTGCTTGGTAGATCTTCCTCCATCCCTTTATTTTGAGCCTATGTGTGTCTCTGCATGTGAGATGGGCTTCCTGAATACAGCACACTGATGGATCTTGACTCTCTATCCAATTTGCCAGTCTGTGTCTTTTAATTGGAGCATTTAGCCCATTTACATTTAAGGTTAATATTGTTATGTGTGAATTTGATCCTGTCATTATGATGTTAGCTGGTTATTTTGCTCATTAGTTGATGCAGTTTCTTCCTAGCCTTGATGGTCTTTACAATTTGGCATGGTTTTGCAGTGGCTGGTACCAGTTGTTCCTTTCCATGTTTAGTGCTTCCTTCAGGAGCTCTTTTAGGGCAGGCCTGGTGGTGACAAAAATCTCTCAGCATTTCCTTGTCTGTAAAGGATTTTATTTCTCCTTCAGTTATGAAGCTTAGTTTGGCTGGATATGAAATTCTGGGTTGGAAATTATTTTCTTTAAGAATGTTGAATATTGGCCCCAACTTTCTTCTGGCTTGTAGAGTTTCTGCCGAGAGATCAGCTGTTAGTCTGATGGGCTTCCCTTTGTGGGTAATCCGACCTTTCTCTCTGTCTGCCCTTAACATTTTTCCTTCATTTCAACTTTGTTAAATCTGACAATTATGTGTCTTGGAGTTGCTCTTCTCGAGGAGTATCTTTGTGGCATTCTCTGTATTTCCTGAATTTGAATGTTGGCCTGCCTTGCTAGATTGGGGAAGTTCTCCTGGATAATATCCTGCAGAGTGTTTTCCAACTTGGTTCCATTCTCCCCATCACTTTCAGGTACACTAATCAGATGTAGATTTGGTCTTTTCACATAGTCCCATATTTCTTGGAGGCTTTGTTCATTTCTTTTTATTCTTTTTTCTCTCAACTTCCCTTCTCACTTCATTTCATTCATTTGATCTTCTATCACTGATACCTGTTATTCCAGTTGATTGAATTGGCTACTGAGTCTTGTGCATTCATCACGTAGTTCTCGTGCCGTGGTTTTCAGCTCCATCAGGTCCTTGAAGGACTTCTCTGCATTGGTTATTCTAGTTAGCCATTTGTGTAATCTGTTTTCAAGGTTTTTAACTTCTTTGCCATGGGTTCGAACTTCCTCCTTTAGCTCAGAGTAGTTTGATCGTCTGAAGCCTTCTTCTCTCAACTCATAAAAGTCATTCTCCGTCCAGCTTTGTTCCATTGCTGGTGAGGAGCTGCATTCCTTTGGAGGAAGAGATGCTCTCTGATTTTTAGAATTTTCAGTTTTTCTGCTCTGTTTTTTCCCCATCTTTGTGGTTTTATCTGCATTTGGTCTTTGATGATGGTGATGTACAGATGGGGTTTTGGTGTGGATGTCCTTTCTGTTTGTTAGTTTTCCTTCTAACAGTCAGGACCCTCAGCTGCAGGTCTGTTGGAGTTTGCCGGAGGTCCACTCCAGACCCCATTTGCCTGGGTATCAGTGGCAGAGGCTGCAGAACAGCGGATATTGGTGAACAGCAAATGTTGCTGCCTGATTGTTCCTCTGGAAGTTTTGTCTCAGAGGAGTACTCGGCTGTGTGAGGTGTCAGTCTGCCCCTACTGGGGGGTGCCTCCCAGTTAGGCTACTCAGGGTTCAGGGACCCTCTTGAGGACGCAGTCTGTACATTCTCAGATCTCAAGCTGCGTGCTGGGAGAATCACTACTCTCTTCCAAGCTGTCAGACAGGGATATCTAGGTCTGCAGAGGTTTCTGCTGCCTTGTGTTTGGCTATGCCCTGCCCCCAGAGGTGGAGTCTACAGAGGCAGGCAGGCCTCCTTGAGCTGTGGTGGGCTCCACCCAGTTCGAGCTTCCCAACAGCTTTATTTACCTACTCAAGTCTTGGCAATGGCAGGCGCCCCTCCCCCAGCCTTGCTGCTGCCTTGCAGTTTGATCTCAGACTGCTGTGCTAGCAATGAGCGAGGCTTCATGGGCGTAGGACCCTCCAAGCCAGGCATGGGATATAATCTCCTTGTGTGCCATTTGCTAAGACCATTGGAAAAGCGCAGTATTAGGGTGGGAGTGACCTGATTTTCCAGGTGCCTTCTGTCACCCCTTTCCTTGGCTAGGAAAGGGAATTCCCTGACCCCTTGCACTTCCTGGGTGAGGTGATGCCTCGCCCTGCTTTGGCTCAAGCTCGGTGCACTGCACCCACTATCCTGCACCCACTGTCTGACAATCCCCAGTGAGATGAACCTGGTACCTCAGTTGGAAATGCAGAAATCATTCATCTTCTGCGTTGCTCACGCTGGGAGCTGTAGACTGGAGCTGTTCCTATTCAGCCGTCTTGGCTCCCCACCACCAAACTTTCTGAATTTTTAATGAATATGGCTTATAAAACATAGACTTACCCTTTCATCAAAGGCATATTTGCTTTTTTAGACCACAATATCAAGTGACATTAAAGCTACATTTTTAAATTGCTGCATTGCATATGTGTTAGCTGTATTTCCATAACCAGATTATAATTTCTTAAAGAACATCTCCGGGTTTTTTTCATCTATGTGTCTCTTGATAGAAGTCTTCCTACTTCCTAGTCCTTTCCTTTTTTTGTCTTGGGTAATTTGTTGAATAAAATAGATGCTCAATATATACTGCTGAATTGAATCATGTTATTTTTCCATCTCTTATAACACTCATGGCAGTCCATATCTCAGAGAAGCTACACAATATGTTTTTTATTGATTGATGATAGGTATGTCCTAAATCTATGCATGAGAGTCTTTTCCTTAGTAGAATGGCGTTAATATTCCTATCAGATTGTATAGAGACCAACAAGTTTTAAATACAGGTCTTATTTTGATCCTTAATATTGTGTGACTAAAAGATGATATGATTCCTAAGTTTTAAAATAGAATTATAAAGGGAAGACATGAAGGAAAAATAGGGAATGCACAAAAAATTTCTATGTTCCATTAAAATAAATGATTTTCAGTTGTTTATTATATTTTCTAAGACTCTAAAAGTGTGGCTTGTCATATTCAAGCATTGCCTTTCAATGCCTTTGTGAATTTAGGCAAAGCATTAACCTTTTTGAGTTTCAGTTGTCTTCTTTAAAAATAGTATAATAATTGTATATGTGATACAATGTTGTGCTGAGAATTAAGTAAACTGCCCTTTGTAAAAGAACTGAAAAGAGAACTCACAAAGGCAGAAGGTCAAAAGATATGAGTCATGGGTTTCCTCCCACTCTGCTATAGTTACATAATATACATAATATAACTGATCAAGAGAAGATAATAACTCATTGAAAATTGATGTGTAGGACTTGTCTATATGCTTCATTATGGGAAAGAAATGTTGTTCTCTGTATGAAATTATCTGTGAATATACCACCCTAAATGTATACACTGTCATTAGAAAATTTTCATTGTGTTAGATACTGATCTGCTGTTTATTTATTGCTTGTTTTCGTATGTTTCTTTGCTAGTTAATAGCCTTCTGTCAGTGTTTTTCATTCTTTTCAATGTATTCTATATAATTATCATATAAAATTTTTGAATGTTGACTTCAAATATTGTCCATTGAAATCTATACTAGGGCAAATTTAGTCAAAGCAAGCTACAATTTATCAACTTGATAGTTAAAATCACAATGGAAAGTTTTTAAAGAATAGAATCTTACCTAAAAGATTGATTTAAAAGGAGATGATAAATAGCTGTCCCAGAGAAGATAAAATTCCTCATGTAAGCAGGCACAAAAGCAAGATAATTATTTCCAACCCCTACCCTCAAAGCTTCAGTGGGGATGTTACGGTAACATCCATGTTAAATGTCTGTTATATAAAGAAAATAACACCTACAAAGTGTTAGTTGTTCCTTATGTTATTTCATTTTGCATTAACCGTTCATATAGTAATAATGTCAGGAGCAAAACTGCACTTTGTTCTGCCTATCTCACCTCCTAGTTGTATACTCCCTAAATGGCATAGGTAATGCACCCGTAATACCCAGCCCAGTGCTTTACTAGAAGTTCAATAAATGTTTGTTGAATTGAATTAGCACATTAACGTGTAAATTGTCAGATTGCAGAGTTTACCACCTGTAAATCTTATTTTAAAATCTAGGTTTATGCAAATTTGCATATTATTTAGAAAATGAATAAATTACACTCAAATCAATGTCTAATTTACATGCACTTCCACAAACTCATTTGAATAGTTTGAAGTATTACCACTGACCAACAAGTTGGATAGGGCAAGAGAACTTCATTTTGGGATTGACAATTTTTTAGATCATCTAAATGTTTGTTTATTTAACATATAATATTTTTTCCAAATGAACCTTCTTCAGAGGTTTTTAATTTATTTTTCATTTACCACTTTTTGAGTTCTGTTTCGTTTCTTTCATTTATTTATTTTTGGTTCTAATGTATTTAGTTTTTGACAGACAGATCTTGAATGCTTCTCCAGCAAATAAAGCTTATCAGTCCTTGTTAATAAATAATGAAAGTGACTTAAGTAGTTAAAACATTGACTTTTTTGCTTAACTAGTATTTTAATGAGTAGTGATTTTTCATTCAAGAAAGAAAGTATGCTTTTTTTGGCTTGTGGCATTATGTCTACATGTACTTTTTCTTTTGAGCTGATATAAATTTATCACAGGTGTTGGTCTCTTTAGTTTTCAATTTAAATAGAAGTGAAACTGGCTTCTTCACAATTTATGTTATCTTCCTTCCTATTCTTTTACTCAGGTACATAGATTCTACAAATCTTTATATAAAGTGCTAAGGAGAAACAGCCAACAGAGTATTTATTCATCTGTAGTGACTATTCAATGTGAAAAAAAAATGCCTTGCTTTTTCTGATGCAGTGCCCTTAAACTGAAGTTGTGTGTCTGATTAAGTAACAACAATACCTATGTTTCATATTTCAGTGGATATAATTTCACCTTTATCTACTCAAGTAAATACAGAAACTTCAAGTGCAAGATATCGGAATTATTTTAGAAGATGATAGTTTGCAAGATCTTTTTGACAGGGTTTCCAAAGAAACAACAAAAAAATAAGGTGATACATTCTAATTTTAAAACAAGTTACGCTTTTAAGTGACTTAGAGAAGCCACATTGAGATTTAAGAATTTTAAAATTTTTGAGAAAAATTGCAGCTCTGTTGCCAGTCAGTGAAGACATTGAATAATGTGTTTTCGCTGAGAATAAAGAATGAAACTCAGGATACAAGGAACAAGCTGTAGAGAGGAAGAGTTCTATTTTAAAGGCTACACAGTTTCAAGGTGTTCAGCTGATGCAATCTTTGTCTTGTCACCAAGCTTCTTTCACTGTTTCTATAATCACAATGCAGTTTTTATACTCTGTAATTATCTTTAAATGTGAGGATATGCAACTTCTTATTAAACTAAAGGAAAGATAGTAGCTGTGCATATTAAAGAACCTATGAACTCCAATAGCCTGTTTTGATTTCTAAATGATTTTGACACTCTCTTGAATAATGATTGCCCCATTATGTTCCTTGCATTTGGTGAGTTTCTTAAAGGAAAAATGCTGACAGCATCCTCTTAGTAACTTTCCTCACTGAAGTATGGTTAGCGAGAGACTCCATCTGAAGATGATCTGCTCCTACGTGTCCAGCTACAGGGAAAAGTTACTCAGCACTACAAGGGCTAGCTATTTTAGCTGACAAAAAAGAAAGACATTCTACATCTCAGTCTCTGTCAATGGCTATAGTTTCAGCCAAAGATGTTAAACTATCTGATAGAAGACTGTTTTAATCTGAAAGAATAACTAAGCTAGTAGGGTAGAAGTAACTGATATACTTGTATATCTCTATATTTGCTGGACTGAAAACAAGCCCTCTCCCTCCTGACAGTGCACACACATATATAACTCCATACACTAAAATAAATCACTCCGTTAACCAGGATTGCCATACAATATATGTAACTCTATTTAGTCTGTATTTTTTTCTGCCTTGTATAATTATAAGCTATTAACATGTTTGACAGATTGTAAGCTCTTTGAGATCAAGTATTAGTGTTTTTTACACTTTATCTTTTCTTTTTCTGTGTGTGAATAATGTATATGTATAGAACACACATAAACATAAAAATATTCATACACACATACATATAGAAATTAAACAGAATACATACATGTGAATTTATTGTAAATACACACACATACACACACACACACACACACACACAGAGAGAGAGAGGGAAACATATTCAGACATATTGGAGGTTCAGTTCCAGACCACCACAATAAAGGGAATATCAAAATAAAGCAAGTCATAGAATTTTTTCGGTTTCCCAGTGTATATAAAAGTCCTGTTTACACTATACTTACACTATATGTAGGTTTGTTTGTTTGTTTGTTTGTTTTGAGATGGAGTCTCGCTCTGTCACCCAGGCTGGAGTGCAATGGCGAGATCTCGGCTCACTGCAACCTCCGCCTCCCAAATTCAAGCAATTCTCCCACCTCAGCCTCCTGAGTAGCTGGGATTACAGGCGCATGGCACCATGCCCAACTAATTTTTGTATTTTTAGTAGAGATGGGGTTTCACCATGTTGGTCAGGCTGGTCTCGAACTCCTGACCTCAGGTGATTCACCCGCCTTGGCCTCCCAAAGCGCAGGGAGCACAGGCGTGAGCCACTGCTCCTGGCCTATACTGTAGTTTTTAAGTGTGCGATGGCATTGTGTCTCAGAAACAAAGTAGCTACCTCAATTACAAAGACTTTATTGATAAAATGATCATAAGCTTTTAGCAAGTGTTAATCTTGTTGCTGGTGGAGAGTTTTGCCTCCATGTTGATGGCTGCTGACTGACCAGGGTGGTAGGTCCTGAAGGTTGGAGTGGCTGTGGCAATTTCTGGAAATAAGACAACAGTGAAATTTGTCTCTGGGTTGAGTCTTACTTTCACAAAAATTTCTCTGTAGAATGAAATGCTGTTTGATAGCGTTTTACCCACAGTAGAACTTCTTGCAAAATTGGACTCAATCTTCTTAAACTCTGTGGCTACTTTATCAACTAAGTACATGTAATATTCTAAATCCTTTATTGTCATTTGGACAATAGGCACAGCATCTTTGCCAGGAGTAGATTCTATCTCAAGAAACCACTTTTCTTGAAAATGTGCAGACAGCTCTTGGAGAAAGTGGCCAGGAATAAGGCCCTGCTCAGGCCACTGCCCCCACCTGGGAAACAGGAGCAATCTGCCCTATGCCTAGTGCTGTGCTGTACTCGGGGAAATCAGAAGGGTGGGATTTGTCCTTGCCTTGCTTTCAAGGCATGTGTAGCACGTGTAATATTTTAGCAGCAGTGGAAAGCAGAGCATATGGAACGTGTAGTTTCTGCCTGTTAGGTTTCCGTGTTGCCTCAATCCCTGGGGTAGGAAGGGTTTTCTTGTTCTCAGAAGAAACCATTTGAAAACTCAGCAGTAGAGTTTGTTCACATGACCCTTTTCAGGATGCCTCAAAGATGGTACTTTTTTTTTTTTTTCCTGCCTTCTATTTGTGGGCCCTGAGATTCTTCTCCCAGCTCAAGGGGATATTCTGGGATAAGGGTAGGGGACTTAGACATGTGAAACTGGGAGTGGAGAGAAGAGCTATTTCTCTTTTTATTTTGTCTAGAAGAGCTTTTTAAGAATGCATGTTTTTCCTGGTTGAAATTAAGTAGGAAATGAGGCTACACTTCATCAGATATGGTACAATCAAGTTTGGGGTTTTCCCACCAAAACATTCAAATCCTCCCCGCCTATTCCACCCCCTTTAATTGGTGCCTGCTGGAGAGGATGTCTATATATACACTCCTGTACAACTTCAGACTTGGGCTCTTTTCTCTCACTCCCAAGATGAGTCTCATCAGACTGAGTGGATAGGGGGTGGGCGTGTGCACGTGCGCACAAATGTGCTTAGCTTGGTTGTATTTTTTGACATGAGGGGCCTGCAGCTTTCCTCTTGAGAGTGGTTTATCATGTCTCACTTTCTGGCTTCATCCTTTGAACATCGACTTTTAAGTCCGATACAGGTAGGGGCTTGATGAAAGTGTGTTCCGCACTCCCATCTGCTACCGAAAATCAAGACATAAAGAAGGCTTTGCCTAGCATAGGACTTTAGTTTGGGAAGGATCTAGACCGAGAGAGAGAGAGAGAATATAAACCTAAACACGGAGGGGAGACCTTAGGAAAAGGAGAATGGTGCCTAACCTGCAAACCAGTGACCTGCCTTTTGAAGGGGAATGGGTGGTGGCTCTGAGCTACAGTCATGAACTTTTGTGTCTACTGATTCTCACCAACTCGCCACTCCCCCAGAATTATAACAGGGACCAATATTTTTAACTTTGCATATTTGTTTGTGGGTAGATTTCCCCCTCTTCTTATTCTATCCTGAGATCATGGGCAAAGCTCTTTATTTCGGGAGAGAAGAAAAACTGTTGGAACCACACAAAATAATATGTTCTTTTATAACACTTGAAATTTGAAAAAAAAATTTTGCTAGCAGATGTGCTATTTATTTATTTGCTATGTATAAGGAAGCCTAAAAAACGAAAGCTGTGTAGATTGGGTTTAGTCATTAATTGGTTTGGGAGCCTTCTATGTGTGACCTACGGCTTCTCTGGGTTCTGTGTATCTTGTCTGAATTAATTGCCTGGAAAGAAGCTATGGTAGCTTTCAAATAGGAGGTGATTTTCAGAAATTTGTATAATTTGCAATTGCCAGCCCAATAAAATACCTGGTTGAAATACAAAAACAAAAACAGAAAGAAACCACTTTCTTTGATCATCCCTCAGAATTAACTCCTCATTGGATGAAATTTGATTCTGACATTGCAGCAATTCAGTCTAATCTTCAGGCTCCACTTCCAGTTCTAGTTCTCTTGGTACTTCAGTCATTTTTGCAGTTACTTCTGCCACTGGTATTTTATTAAATATATATTTTTTAATTTTAAAATTTGGTGAGTACATTTTAGGTATATGTATATATTTATGAAGTATATGAGATGTTTTGATACAGGCATGTAATGCATAGTAATCACATCATGGAGAAAAGCTTTTATCCTTTGTCTTACAAACAATCTAATTATACTCTTACTTATTTTAAAAGATACAACTAAATTATTATTGATTCCAGTTACCCTGTTGTAACTGTAGGTCTTAGTCATTCTTTCTATTTTTTGTACCCCATTAACCATGCCACTGAAGTCTTGAACCCCTCAAAGTCATCCAGAAGGTTTGAAATCATCTTCTTACAAACTAATTAATGTTGATAGTCTGACCTCCTCCTACGAATCACAATTGTTCTCAATGGCATCTAGAATGGTGGATCCTTTTCAGAAGGTTTTAAAATTATTTTGCTTACATCCACCAGATAAATCATTATCTATGTCAGCTGTAGTCTTACAAAATGTACTTCTTAATTAACAAGACTTGAAAATCAAAACTATTCCTTCATCTATGGGTTGCAGAATGGATGATGTGTTAGCAGGTCTGAAAACAACATTAATCTACTTGTGCAGCAGAGCTGCTGGGTGAATAGGAGCATTTTCAATCAGCAGTAACGTTTTTAAATAAATTATTTTTTTCCTTAGCAGTAGGTCTCAACATTGGGCTTAAAAACTGTGCTGTAAACAGATGTGCTGCTATCCAGCCTTTGTTGTTCCATTTATAGAGCACAAGTGGAGTAGATTTAGCATCATTCTTATTGGTTCTGAGATTTTTAGAATGGTAAATGGGCATTAGCATCAACATAGAGACACCAGCTGCATTAGCCCTGTTACAAGAGAGTCAGTCTGTCCTTTGAACCTTTAAAGCCAGGCATTGACTTCTCTCTAGCTATGAAAGTCCTAGATGGCATCTTCTTCCAACACAAAGCTGTTTCATCTACATTGAACATCTGTTGTTTGATGTAGCTACCTTCATTAATGATCTTAACTAGATCTTCCGGGTAACTTGCTGCAGTTTCTACTTGAGCGCTTGCTATTTCAACTTGTACTTTTATGTTTTAAAGACAGCTTATTTTCTCAAACCCCCTAGACCAAACTCTGCTAGCTTTAAACTTTTCTTCTGCAGGTTCCTCACCTCTCTCAGCCTTCATAGAATTAAAGATAGTTAGAGCCTAGCTATGGGTTAGGCTATACTTAAAGGAATGTTTGGCTGTTTTGATACATTCAGACCTCTGAAACTTTCTCTGTATCAGCAGTCAGGCTGTTTCATTTTATTACCATTCATGGTCACCGGAGGAGCACTTTTAATTCCCTTCAAAAACTTTTCCTCTGCCTTCACAACTTTGTTAAATATTTGGCACAAGAGGTCTAGCTTTTGGCCTATCTGGGCTGGCTTTTGATATGCCATCCTCTTTAAACTTTATCATTTCTAGCTTTGATTTAAATTGAATGTAGGGTGACTCTTCCTTTAACTGGAACACTTAGAAGCTATTGTAAGGTCATTCGTTGATCTAATTTCAATATTGTTGTGTCTCAGGAAATAGGGATGCCTGAGAAGAGGAGGACAGATGAGAGAACAGCCCATCATTGAAACTGTCACACACATACAACATTTATCAATTAAGTTTACTATCTTATATGGTGTGTTCACAGTGCCCCAAAACAATAACAACAGTAACATCAAATATCACTGATCACGAGCACCATAACAGATATAATAATAATGAAAGCATTTCAAATATTGTGAGAATTACAAAAATGTGACACAAAGACATGCTGTTGGAAAAACACCACCAATCGAATTGTTCAATGCAAGGTTGCCACAAAATTCCAAAATATAAACATTGCAATATGCAATATCTATAAAATGCAATAAAGCAAAGCTCAACAAAAAGAGGTGTGTGTGTGTGTGTGTGTGTGTGTGTGTGTCTGTGTGTGTGGAGAGAGAGAGAGAGAGAGAGAGAGAGAGATTGTCTTTTCTTATATATCTACCTATTAAAAGGCAATAGCATCATTTTACTTACCAGGGAGTTACCCCTGTTTCAGTGAGAGTGGTAAATCAGATTAAACGTTATATATTCATATATAAATTAACACCATAATACAAGCATTTGAGTTCACTCCCTCTGTCTCCCCTTTAAAAGAGAAAAATCAATTCTTTGAATCAATCCAGTTGCTAGGATATTTCAGTATTGTTTGGTATTGTGTACGGTTCACTCTACAAATACCTTTGGGAAGTCAGAATTGTATTGCTTCCTATCTATTCTTTTCTCTTCACATTTTATCCCTGTATTCTGACAAGGGTTAAGTCTCACTTTTCCTCCTTCTTTTAGGATTTACTTCAAAGATTTAATAAGGGTAATAACCATCAGTAATTTTCTGCGAGAAAAAAAAACTGGTAGAGGTACACTGCAACTCTAAACCTTTTGAAAAATGCCATATCAAATAATTATGCATTTTTACTTTCAGTATATATAAACATTCTTGTATGGCCTTCAAATATGTTTAGAAATATCACATTTGAATTTTCATGCTTCCTAAAGAGGCATGAGAAGCTGGAGTATCAATATGTTTTTACCAACAAGCAGGCTACATGGCCCTGGTATTTCACTGTTAGCCCTTGGAGTTATACTTCTGTGAATTCCATTAAATTTGTATATGTACTCTATTTTATAGTTCAGAATGACAATTAAACATATTCAAGAGTATGACATAGACAGTGCATGTGTCCTTACCAGGAGTGCATTTGTGTATTTGTGGCTTCTGCACGTCAAGGTGTTCTGACACTTTTTAAAAAATAAGATCAGGCAGTTTGTGAAATGTGTACCATATTTCAATGTGTTTGAAAAAATATTTTGCTTAAAGAGACATTCTTACATAAAAGAAAAGGAATTGAAAATGTGATCAAAGAACGTCCTCACACAAAGCAACAGGCCCAGATGGTTTCATAAGGGAATTCCATAAAACCTTCAAATACCATACCGTCCCAAACACACAAAATTTTTAAGGTATAGAAAATGACAGATAACTTCCTAGTTCTCTTTTTATGATACAATCATATTATTGATATTAAGTCTTAGTAAATTTAGGGAGAAAAAAACTACAAATTAACCTCACAGATATTTATGTGAAAATAATAAATGAAATTGTATTAAATTTTTAATTGAATATAGAACAAAGGATATAATCTAAGTAAATTTTAAACACAGTATTCTTCTGTACACTTGCAATGGGATTACAATCTAAGGATAAAAAGAAATGAACATTATTTAGTAGATTTGGTGTTGATATTGATATAGTTCTTCCAAAATATTTTATATATATTATAAATATTAGCATTGTCATTTTGGAAACAGAGAAATAGATATATGACATGAGAAAAGAAGGAGATAAAATCCTGGAATTAGCATGAAACCATGATTTAACATAGCTATCATCCATCTGTTGTTTTCCTTGGTTTGGTCTAAGGATGCATCTTCAAATCAATTATTCCTAGTGGCAATTAGCACAATTATTGCCAAGTGGTTTCTAAATACCACTTGCCACTGAGAGAAATCATTAGTCTTTAGATAAATGTTTAATTCCTTGGCTGAGTTGGTAAAGTGCAAGTTGATCCTGGATCATCTTATTCCATAAATTAAGAAAATGATTGAAATTGATGGGCATGTTTCAAACCAACACACAAACCCACCTGAAGTTGCTCCAACTGGCCACATTTAGAACAATTTGTTCATTAAAATGAATAATGGAAAATACATTATAATTTTGTAGAGAATCCATGAGTCAATATGGATCTTAAATTTGTAAATAAGCATGAAGAAGGGAAAGCTCTAATTAGTATATGAATGCCAACTGGTACTTCATATAAACAAATAAAACAAATAGAAAGCTCAGCATTTCATATCCACAATAGTAATAATTTAATTCAGGCAAAAATCATTAAAATTAAAACACTAAAACCATGGGGCAAAAGACTATTGGGGTACAGGATATTTACATAGTCTTAAGGTACTCTCCAGACACATACATTTTAATTTTTGACTATAAAAGGAATAACATATCTTTAAAATGGAAAAAGTCTGTGAACCATACTTAAACCAAATGATCAAACATTACCAATAGCGTGAGAAGTGGATATCATGTTCTTTGATCTACCAGTTTCTCTTGATTCTAAATTTTGTTTCCATCATTTTTCTTATACTAGTGTGTTTGTGCCTAAGAATAGGACTACACTAATTAATCTTTTGAATCTTTCTAGAAAACTGCTATGTGTGCAATCACCATGCAGTCTTCTTGTGCCTCTGTAACATAAAGCTCTCCTACACAGAAATACTCTTCATTAAGACACAGTTTTATAAAGAACATAAATCTATGTTGGGAAAAGCTCAATTTTGTCTAGATAATCAGAAGGGGCCTTAATCAGAGTTGTGCTAGCTGTTTAAAAAAATAAATCCAGAATTTCATGACTCAACAAGACATGAAAGTTTATTTCTTTCTCAAGAAATAGTCCAGCATAGGTATTCATGCTGGGAAATCCAAGGGACACAGTTTCATCTGCTTTTAGTTGATGTCAGGAAGGTGGACACGAAGGGTCACGGTACGAAGATTTTCAAGAGCCAGGGACCTTCCAACTCCTATTCCACTGGAGAAAACTGAGTCATATAGCTACTCCTAGTGTAAGGAACTTCAAGAAATGCATCGTAGATGCACAGCTGAAGAAAGGGAGAACTGATTTGGGGACACATCTTGCAGTTTCACAAATATGGTCCCTCACTCCAGCTCAGGCATTTATAAATGGCAATACTTGGAATGAGTTGAATGAGTTCTTTACTAAATAAAATGCTTTTTTTTTTTTCAAAATGACCACATCCGTATTCTGAAATGCACATTCTAAATACTTGCTTGTATGTGATTAAATACAGTAAACCATGAAGAATGCAGTATATTCTGTGGTCAAAATTCAATAACTTCTTCCAAAAAGTTTGATTCTCAATTTTAATGTATGTATCTAAGGAAATAGGATGAGCTAGTTCTTTCAGGAATCTTCTGCAGATACCAAGTAGCTTTGTGTATCAGTGACAGGTCAGTGCTTATGATGGCCAGCATGTGCTTAGGGACCCTATTACTGCTTAAAATCCAGTTTAATTGGGACGAGTGGTTGGTTAATGTTTTTTTTTTTCTTTATCAAATAAAGAAAGGAATTTTTAAAACTTATAAAATTCATACCTTAAACATTTTCTGTTAGCTTTGAATCTACTATTTTTATTGTAACACAAAGGTCTGCCTAATGGAGTTCTGAGTTTTCTCCAATTTATAAGCCGGACCTCAGGATGTATCTTTAGTTTCTAGTTTGGATTTAACTTTTCTTTCACTTTTTCTTCCTTCTTTTCTTTTTGTGAGTGTGTATGTTTGTGAAGCATGAATTTAGAGCCATTTGCGATACAATCTGAGATCAGATTCCTTTTCTATCCGTATGATTATTCCCATCTTTACCAATCTCAGGCACAACTGGTCTTCAACAAAAAATTTTGCTAACTCTCCTTTATTGAATATTTCCAAAGCAGCTTACATTTCTTTTTTCTTCTTTCTTTTTTTTTTTTTTTTTTTCGAGATGGAGTTTCACTCTTGTTGCCCAGGCTGGGTACAATGGTGAGTTCTCTGCCCACCACAACCTCCGCCTCCCGGGTTCAAGCAATTCTCCTGCCTCAGCCTCCCGAGTAGCTGGGATTACAGGCATACACCACCACGCCTGGCTAATTTTGTATTTTTAGTACAGATGGGGTTTCTCCATGTTGGTCAAACTGATCTCGAACTCCCGACCTCAGGTGATCTGCCCGCCTCGGCCTCCTAAAGTGCTGGGATTACAGGCGTGAGCCACCGCACCCAGCCTCAACTTATATTTCATAGAAACAGTACTTTTTTTCTTTTTGTAGACCTATTTTATAAGCTTATGAAATATTTAATGAAATTTTAAAATTATAATGATAAAGGTAAAACTGCATAAACAGTTTTGGGAACAAGCAAAACATATTCTTCCTGGGCATGCACATGCAACTCAACGGGAGCGGTATGGCATGGTATGCCATGGGGTAGCCAGTTAGCGATGGCTGGTCAACAAGCTGCGGTCTTCAATCAGTATGTTTTACAGAGGGATCAAGGCTGGCTGTGATTAATCTGGCCAGTCAGTTAAAATGTAGGTCAGTCAGTTAAGAGAACTTCGGTTGTGATTCATGTACTTTGGCTATTTATCAGCAGTAATAGCTGTATATTGCTTTTTCTATCGTTAGCAGAAGTGTTCCTTCTTCTGTCATCCCATGCAAATGCCAAACATGGGATAATGTTTTTTAGTCATTTTGGATAAGCAACGTCATTCTTTATAGAAGGATGAAGTAAATTTTTGATTTAAACATTTTGGTACTTCCTATACATTTTAAATTTTCTTCCTACAGTGGTAGACTGGGTCACTAAATCCCCACTATCATTGGGATTACATTTGATCTGATGACATGATGATTCAACTAATGGGCAGAGCCATTATTTTAGACTTCATGACTTGCTTTCTTTGACTCATGGTTCAATTAAGATTTCTTGATTTTTCTCAGGGTTTTTGAATTCCAGGGAAACCATCCCCTATGCTTACCAAAGTCTGTAATTGATTTTCCTGTTTTTAAAATATTTTTTTAAATAAATATGCGTGCAACACATATCCTTGCTTTATTTTTGTTCTGAATCCACACCACTCTTCTAAGGATCCTGAGTATTCTTTCTCATCATCTAAATGCATTTCAGGTATTCCTCATGAAAATAACAGGTAGAGAGGAAAAATCGATGAGACAAAATTTAAAATGCATTTAGTGATCTGAACACTGAATAGTCATCGCAAATTTCTCTTTTGTTATAAATATACATATTTCAGAGTGTTAGAAATTTTCATGACTAAATATTTCCTTTTAACTTTCTGGGTACTTAATTAAGGTTTATCTTTCTCAAAACTCTCCTAGTACTTTAGATATTTGCTTTTCCTTTGTTATGCCCTTAAGAATTCCTCTTTGGAATTAGATGTATCTATCTCACTTCTGTGATATCAGTGAAGTGAGGTGGCATGATTTAATACGTCTCCTTGACAGTGCCAAGCACAGCACCTCGTAGATTGTAAGTAGATGCGCATACCTTGTTAAATATGCTATTGATAATCCCTTTGATATTTAACAATAATATATTTTTCTTCTATCACTATATTATTTTTCTTGGTTAGCTGTATTAATATATACATATATAGCATATATAATATATATTTGCATGTACACACATATGATTTTACTCTTATCTACATATGAAAGAACAAAATACCATAATTTAGAGTCCCAGACAGTAACTGTCTTTAAATTCCAGTGCTTTAAAATAAAATCTAAAAAAATATATATTCTAATTGTACAGACCCAAATTTCTATCATTTGTTACATTCTCAAGTTATTTAAGATTTGTAAAATATTTCAAAAATATCCACTGAATTTGAAGTACACTCATGCTAATTACAAGTAAGATTTATCAGTGAGAAGATGTGATTTTTTCCCCTCATAAAGAGTTCAAGGTGATCTGGAAATGATATATTTCAAGGTAATGCCATGTGTGTTTCCTTTCTGCTTAGAATGGTTATTTATAGTTGGTTCAATTAATTCCTAGAGTGTGCAGGGCAAAGAATCCCTTTATCCTGCCATCCTATAGAGCTGAGGGTATGGTCTATGCTGAGCTGGAGCAAACTTTAAAGCTGATCAAACTTCTAAGCAAAATCCTATATTATGATTAGTGATGGACCCAATCGTGTGAAGTGAATAGAGGTGAAGGAAACATAAAGGGTTCCAAGGTTGGAGTTGGATGAAAGAACCCAAAAGATGAACTGTGTATCTAAGCCTTATCTAAACCCCCTTGTTGGCTGGAATTGGGTCTGAAATCTTGTTAGGACACAACTTCTCAGGAGATTTTATGCCTTTCTTCATTTTAGTCAGGTCAGAGGAGCCAAGAGAACAGTTTGCGGGTTCAAAAGCACTAAGGGAAATGTGACTGAAATTTCAGAGACAGTCCCCAGATTGCAGGGTTGGGCTCAGATGCCAGGATAACTTCAAAGCCTCAAGAACTCTTTGGACCTAATTATTAGCAGATAATAATACTTAAAATCATTTTTAAGTTATAAAGGCAATTTAGTGTAATTTTAACAAAGAAGGCTGTAGAAAGTAGCCAGTGGCCAAATGAATTTCACTTTCACAAAACAGAGAAAAAGAATAAAATATTTATAAAAACATATTTTTTAGAGACTTGGGTTCAGACAAAGAATAATGCAAAGCTTTGTGTATCTGTATTTCTAAATACCTTTTAAAATAGAAGACTCAGATATCTGCTTCAGCAGGCACAGAAGATGATGTCCCTGGAATTCAGAAGCCCTGGGGCTGCTATAGACAATTTTTCCAGGTACATTTTGGGGGCATTTTTATATCTGCAAAAGCGATAGGATGTTTAATACTCACTGTTACTACAATGTTTCTGTGATTATCAACTAAATGTAATTTTGGGGTTTTTTTGGTATTTTAATTAGTTTAGATAAAATTTAGTGAGGGGGATTTTTTAACATATTATATTTAAAATATATGGAAATCATGATAATAACAAAGGTCATTTAAAATTCTAGAATCCTTTAGAAATCAAATTTGACCAGGTATCTAACATAAATAATTCTAAGATATAACTATTTTAAATGTTAAATTTTATTGCTTATAGTTTAAAAATATTTCTAGCATTTCTGTCAAGTTTTCAGTACATTTTTTTTTCCTTGAACAATTATTTCAGCCAAAAACTCTGCTAATTCACCTCAGGGTAACAAGAGTGACCAATAAATACATTCCGTACAAAGAATATTAGAAATTAGCTATGAAGCCAATTAATAAACATTTATTAACATTATACTTTACAAAAAAGAGAGATATGAGTTACAGGGGCTAAGATGAAAAGATAGCTACATTCATGGAGCTTACAAAAAGATAGCTCAGATAAGAAAAGAAATAACTATATACAAGGCAGAGTATAATACGTACCAGAAGTCTAAATATCAAAACGGGACCAGATCTTACCTCCATAAAAGAACATGGTGAAATTAAAGTGGTTCCAGGCCTTGAATTATGGGTGGACTGTCGATAGGTGAAGAGAAGGGATAGAGTTTCAAGAAATATCCATTGGCAGAAACTGTGACGGAGTTAACATATGCACACATATTTGGTTGTTGGGTGGAGAGCTTGAATATCAGAAAGGTAAGGAGTGTAAGGCATTTTGACCTATTTCTGTTCTTAGGAAATACTGAAATGCTGGGGTGCAGAAAGTGACTGGATCAAAGCCAAGCATAAAAAACTTTCTAACAAAATCCCATAATCAAATTGTTTCATAATATTTTGTAAATGTATTTCTTCTCTATTCAGAAAAATAAATAATGATCAGTGTCAATGTCTCTGTAAAATGGATCATGTTGCATTTCTAACAGATTTGGCCACAGTGTAGACTCCCGATAATCTGCTAAGAAAACTTAATGCTGGAACATCCCTCAGAAACTGGAAAAATGGAAGTCTCTCCTTTGCTGCTTTATAAAAATTCATGAATCTATAATAATTAGATACTGATTTGAGGGAATATTTATATTTTGATTCAGTTAATTTATTAATTACCAAAGAATTTTAGAGACATCAATACGTTTTGAATCTTTGGACTAAAAGTCTATAAACTGAATTTATGGTGAAATTACTGGATATTTAATAGAAAGTATCTAACAATTTTAGCATTAGAGAAATTAGGTAAGGAAAAAATTGATCTGCAAAGCATCTAAGAATTCAATTAACAAACTGAACCAGCTATAATTGGCAAATGATTTCATGGATATTAATTTGTCAAAAACATGCAGGTTTATGATCTTGGGGTTAACTGAAAACCATGTATAAATTCCACAGAAAATGTACTGTGTATGTTTTGAATTTATTGTCAAGAAGCAGAGCAGCTCAGATTTCAAAACTTGGATATACAAGCAAGTAGGCAGAGATATATATGCCTCTGTGTGAATGTGTGTGTGTGTGTGTGTGTGTGTGTGTGTGTGTGTTATAATATGTAACTAAAACATTTTTCGGCCATCCTTTCTGAATCAGAGCCATCATCTCCAAATCTGAAGTCATATATATTATAGCCTTTGAACACTATGACATTCTTCCGTGACCGTAATTTGGTAAGCATTTTGTAGATCCAGCTAAATGACTGTGTAAAACCAATTATACGCCCTTAATAAGTGCCTGTGAGATTAAATCATCTAAGTTCTGAGAAATGTCTCTTTATAGTTTTCCTTTTTTAAAATTTCTAATTAGTATGGATACTTAGTAGTAGGGTACATATATTTATGTCTATATACATAAATGTATGTATTTATGGAGTACATGAGATATTTTGATACATGCTTGAAATGTGTAACAATAACATCAAGGTGAACAGGGTATTCATCACCTCAAGCATTCATCATTTCTTTGTGTTATGAACTTTCCAATTGTACTTCTTCAGTTCTAAAATGTGCAACAAATTATTGGTGATTGTAGTCACCCTGTTGTGCTATGAAATACTAGATGGTATTCATTGTAGCTAACTGTATTTTTGTAACTAATAACAATCCTCATTTTCCACACACACACCCACACT
The DNA here is from genome assembly GCF_029289425.2 of Pan paniscus. NCBI lineage: Eukaryota > Metazoa > Chordata > Mammalia > Primates > Hominidae > Pan > Pan paniscus. Next base: position 43,132,485 of record NC_073258.2, on the reverse strand, counting down.
TGCCTTACCAGGCCTCTGGTAACCATCATTCTACTCCCTATCTTCATGAGTTTTTAAAGTTTTAGTTCCCACAAATGAGTGAGAACATGTGAAGTTTGTTTTTGTGTGCCTGGCTTATTTCACTTAACATAATGTCCTCCAGTCCCATTCATATTGCTGTAAATGACAGGATTTCATTATTTTTTTTGTAGGAGTTATAACTATGTTCTTAGAAAAAAAACACATAGAGATAAATACTTGTGACCTTGGATTGGGTGATAGTTTCTTTTTTGTTGTGGTAACACATACACAACATTTATCATTTTAACCATTCATAAATGTACAATTTAGTGACATTAAATACATTATAATATTGTGTAACAACCATTACTATCTTGTATATACAAAATGTTTTCATTATCCCCAACAAAAACTCTGTACTCATTAAACAATAAGTTATATTCAGCCCCCAGCCGCTGGTAACCTGTATTCTACTTTCTGTCTCTACATATTTTCCTATTCTAGGTACCTAATTAGTGAAGCAAAACAATATTTGTTTTTCTGTGTCTGGATTATTTCACTAAGCATAATGTTTTCAAAGTCCATTCACGTTGTAACATATATTAAAATTCCATTCCTTTCTATGGTTGAATAATATTCCGTTTGTATGTTTTTACTACATTTTGTTTATTCATCTGTTGATGGACATTTGGATTTTTTCCATCTTTTGGCTATTGCAAATACCATTGCTATGAACACTTGTGTACAAATATCTGTGTAAGACCCTACTCAAACATCTGTTGAAGTCCCACTTTGGATAAAAGTGGGATTGCTGGGTCATATGGTGGTTCTAGTTTTTATGGCTGAATAGTACTCCATTGTGCATATGTACATGTTTTTTTGTCCATTAATCTGCCGATGGACATTTAGGTTGCTTCCAAATCTTGGCTATTGTGAATAGTGCTTCAACAAACATGAATGCAGAAATCTCTTCAATATACTGATTTCCTTTCTTTTGGGTCTGTCTAGCAGTGAGGTTGCTGGATCATATGATAGCTCTAATTTTAGTTTTTTGAGGAACTTTTTTTTCTTTTTCTTTTTCTTTTCTTTCTTTTCTTTTTTTTTTTTTTTTTTTTTTTTGAGACAGAATCTTGCACTGTCGCCCAGGCTGGAGTGCAGTGGCGCCATCGCCACTCACTGCAAGCTCCGCCTCCCGGGTTCAAGTTATTCTCCTGCCTCAGCCTCCCGAGTAGCTGGAACTACAGGTGCCCACCACCACGCCCGACTAATTTTTTGTATTTTTAGTAGAGACGGGGTTTCACCGTGTTAGCCAGGATGGTCTCAATCTCCTGAACTCGTGATATACCCACCTTGGCCTCCCAAAGTGCTGGGGTGATAGGTGTGAGCCACCACGCCCAGCCCCCGAAGAACTTCTATACTGTTCTCCACAGTGGTTGTAGCAATTTGTACTCCTACCAACAGTGTATGAGAGTTTCCCTTTCTCCACATATTCACCACTATTCATTAGTGTCTTTCTTTTGGATATAAGCAATTTTAACTGGGGCGAGATGGTATCTCGTGATTTTGATTTGCATTTCTCGGGTGATCAATGGTGTTGAGCACATTTTTATATATCTGTCTGCCTTTTGTTTGTCTTAGTTTGAAAAATATCTATTCAGATCCTCTGCCCAGTTTTTAATCAGATTATTAGATTTTTTCCTGTAGAGTTATTTGGGCTCATTATAGATTCTGGTTATTAATCTCTTGTTAGATGGATAGTTTGCAAATATTTTCTCCCATTCTGTGGGTTGTCTATTTCTCTGAAGGATGTCATTGGTATTTTGATGGGAATTGTATTGAATTTGTAGATTGCTTTGGGTGTGACAAACAGAAATGTCTCTTTAAATAATAAAATAATACTTTTAGAATTCAATTGAAATGTTCTATGAAGTTTACTCTCACTTTGGTTTTTGTTGGTCTGGCAAGTTTGTCGTTGTTGTTGTTGTTGTTTGATTTTGTTTGTTTGTTCGTTTATTTGAGACAGCGTTTCGCTCTTGTTGCCCAGGCTGGAGTGCAGGGGCGCGATCTCAGCCCACTGCAACCTCCGCCTCCACCTTCCAAGTTCAAGTGTTTCTCCTACCTCAGCCTCCCGAGTAGCTAGGATTCCAGGCACCCTCTACCGTTTTCTGGCTAATTTTTGTATTTTTAGTAGAGACATTGGCCAGGATGGTCTTGAACTGCTGACCTCAGGTGATCTCCCGGCTTCGGCCTCCCAGAGTGCTGGTATTATAGGTGTGAGCCACCATGCCCAACCTAGTCTGGCAAGTTTCGAAGAGACCTAGCTGTAAATTTGAATTCAGTTCAAATTCTGATTCCTTTCTTCCCCTTAGCTTTTTGACATTGGATATGTTTGCAATTTTTTTTTCAGCCTTGTTGCTCTTATTTTAACAATTGAGACTGACACATTTAACTTCCAGGGTAATTTTGGGGATTAAGTATGTTATGACATACTTAATGTCATAACATACATTATGGGCATAGCATGCAATCTGTGCTACTTAACGAGCTTGGTAAATGTTGGGAATCCCATGCTGTATTTTCTATCCATGTTCAGCTATTCTACTCCCATAGAACAATGGTCTCCTCACCAATGACAAACACCATTCTAAAATTTTGATCCAAGTTAGTAAGATAAATTGCTCAAATAATGTACGCAGCAGTGCTATGGTTTAAATACGTCTCCAAGATTTTATGTATTTGAAACAATCCTAAATGCAACAGTATTGAGAGGTAGGAAATTTACAAGGTAGTTAGGTCATGAGGCCTTTGCCCTCATGAATGGATTACTGTTGTTACTGAGGGAGTGAGTTTATAATCATGACAGAGTTTTGTCATAAAGGGAATTCAGCCTTCTTTTGTTCTCTCTTTAGTGCTCTCTGTCTCTCTCTTCCCAACCTTCCACTAGCAAGAAAGCCCTGACCAGGTGCCAGTACCTTGATATTGGACTTCCCAGCCTTCAGAAGTGTGAGAAATATATTTCTTTTATTTTAATATATTACCTACTTCGTGATATCCTGTTATAGCAACACAGAATGGACAAAGATATGCAGGGTATGTGTTTTCCTTTTCTTATCTCATTATGGCACAAATCTCAATTCTCCATCTTAATAAATGTGACTAAGGCTTTCCTGAAATCTGAAGATGCAAGGAAGGTATGATGGAGACCACCTGACAGATTAAAAAGTGTTTCTGGTCTGTAGAATAAGAATCTAAATATTTAAACTTCCTTTTGGTCATAAATTGAGGAGACATGTAGTATGTTCTGTGCTGTATTAGAGTTTTTAATTATACATTGACTATAAGCCAGGATATGTGCAAACACTACATTCATTTTCTCATTTAATCTATAAAATAATATATATATGAAGTAGATCTTATTATTATGCCTATTTTGCAACCAAGCAAGTTTTCTGGGATTCAGAGAACTTGGGTAACTTATCTAAGTTTAAACAGAATGTGACGATATCAAGTCACAAACAGAAACAGAAAAATAGCACAGTGTTGCTACTGAAATATTCATATGTAACACATTGGAGTTGGTTACATATGAATGCCAGAATGCAGAACACCCAAAAAGAGATAATGGATGGTTTTGTAATCATATACACTGGAACTACAAATAATGCACATTATATAGCATATATTTTTTATTCAAAAAATATTTTGTTTTTGTTTAATTTTCTTGAATCAAGAATGGCTCTGTTTTTGTTCTACGCTTATTTTAATAAGGAATACCTGTTAATGGTATACAAAATATACATGAGAAAAGAAAAAAATCACATAAACTCTCCCCACAATGGAAGCAATTGTTAATATTTTTGTGTATATTCTTGGAGATGTATATTTGCATGCAGATATAAACAAATAGATTTGCTATTCATAAAAATTGAAGCATACTGTTTTACTGTTTTTCAATCTTTAATTCACATTAAACAGTGTATTTTGAGCATCTTTCCTTGACAGGAAATTTGCTTTCACAAAACCTAGCTATATTTTAAAGGACTGTATAGAATGTGTATGGATATTCCTGAACATATCTAACTCTTTTCTTGAACATTTAAATTTAATGCTGCAATGAACATGCTTTTAATAAAATCTTGGGGCACATTCTAAATTATTTTATTAGCATGAGTTCCTACAGTGGAATAGCTGGGTTATGTGGTACACTAAATTCTACAGCTTTTCATAGGTATTTCCAAATTGCCCTCCAGGAAGGAAGGACACTTTATATAAGATAATATTTGGTAGTTTTATTAATAATGGCTCATTGCCTTAAATAACGACATTTAATGTATTAATTTCGTTCAGAATTCCTTAAGGAGAAAAAAATAAAAGAAGATAAGCATTTTGGTGTGAAAATTTTATTGGCAGCACAGGGCCATTGCTACTTCATAAGCATTTACCTCTAAAATCATAAATGTACACATGAGAACCTTCAAAGATCTCAGACATATTTGAAGAGAAGATATTTCATTATAAACAGTTACCATATCATGCTCTAAAAGTTTGAAATTTGGTTAATCAAGAGAAATTTCCATATTTCAGTGAATAAATTAGCTATGGTTTCCATTACCATGAAATAAAAAAACTCCTTCCAATTCTTTTTATGGGAAAGTTGATGTCTTGGATGTACAACTTAGTTTCCTTGAGGGAACAACATTTCCAAATAAGTGGGAATCATTTTTCAGCGAAGAACAACTTTCAAGTTGGTGAAAACTGGTTCAACATTCTGCCTGAATTATATATTAAACGCAAGTGTGGAAAAATATATTTTCATGGGTAATCTTCGAACATATACATGCAATAGATTGAATACTGTCTTTAGATATAAAATTTAAATACTTAAAAATATACCTTCCACTTACTGGAAACAAATGAACAAGATTTTAAGAGACAAAAATAAGAAAGCCCATACAACTTTACCTAAAATATACATTTTATTATAAATTATCATTGATATATTTCATGTATGTTTATATCTATATGGGAGAAAACTAATGCTCAAATTTACGATCACATTTATTTCCGGAGAACAAGAACTCATGTACTTACAATGTTTCAGAACCCTGGAATTTTCACAAAATACCAGGGTTTTAAGCTACTTAACTAACAGGAACTAAAATGAAATGAGACATATGTTGATCTAAAAATCAAATGGAGACTCAGTGAAGTAGGCTGTTATTCTGATTACTAGTGCCAAAGACTAATTCTTTATAAGACTATATATCTTTTTTTAAAATAATAACCAAACTTTTACATGTTTGAAGAAAAACTTATAATGAAGGAGAGGCATGGGAAATTAAGTATAACAAATGATTTCTATTATAATGTTAATTAATTTTCTAGGCAGTACCTTAATAAAGAGCCACAAGGATATAGAATGCAAACAAAGCTATAAAAATATTTACAACATCATTAATATTCTAGAGAATTGGCAAAGATGCCACTGGTAATTCAGACTTAGCATGTACACAGACAATGCTTTGCATCTAGAAAATATGTTATGTTAAAACATACCCTGGAGAGATCATAGACCTACCGTTTAATTTCTCTTCCAACCTAGTACCAAACTCTAGAACCTTGGCAATGTATTCGTCAATCTAAGCTGGCTATGCTATGGGTAACAACCAACTCCAATGTGTTTTTAACAAAACTAAGTTTATTTTCTCTTCCACAAGTTCAAAGTGGGTCAGCAAAGTCTTTGCTCTGTACCTCAAATACTTAGTATTTCCCATAAACTGGAATTTAGACCTAATGACTTGATAATATTCAGGTTCAACAGCTCAGCAAAAATATTTTATACATGGTGCTGTGTCATTACTATTTCAGCATACGAAGAAGTGCATCTAGTCATCCTATTTTAAATGATGCTAAGTTTGATCAATGGAATGAAGAGACTAATATTTCCATATTTCCTAATGGTTCTAGAATCCACTGATGATCATTGTCTATACCAATTGTCTCATTATGGCTTGCAAAATAATGATTTTTCAAAATCTTTTTTTTTGTATGTATTAGCTGGAAGACTTTTGTAAAGGAGGTTTTCTCATCAAATAGTTCCTTTGATGACCTAGAAAGTCAGTTCAAATAGTCATGAAGAATGGCTTCTTAATATCTTCCCCTTTTGATTGCTAGTATTCTGAGTAAAGACTTGGTACCCTGGCTACTTTCTGTATGTATATATATATTTGCTCGTGTGTGTGTGTGTGTAGATATATACACGTATACATATGTATATATATATACACACACGTGTATATATACATACAAGTATATATATAAATATTTGCTGTGTGTATATACACACACACACATATATATATAAACATATTTGCTTGTGTATTGATTGTATATTTGTACTTTGAAGGGGAGGGTCAGTGGAGAGAGGGATACTAAAGTGCATGAGCAAACAAGGCTAATTTATGTAGACTTTTGTTACAGTTTATCATTGCTTCATTTAGTATAGAGTTTATAGTGCTTGAATATCTTGACTTTTTTTCTAACTTTTAGAAGTTTCTGTATTTAAAGAGTCATTTCTACTGACAGAAAATTGAATAATAAAAGATGTTGCATAACTTCAGGAATTAATTTAAAGCAGGACACATTTTAAAATTCATCAGTTGAGGATAAACTCCTTAATTAAAAAAAAAAAAAGAGAGAACTCCCTTTTGTTTCTACTCTGTTGCTTTGAGAATTACCTTTTCTAGGACAAAAGGGTTTCTATTGGGTTATTAAAATGGCAGGTGTGAGGTTTGTGAGAGTGTGTGCATGTGTGTGTGTGTGTGTGTGTAGCATTTGAAACCAGACTTTGGACTACAGTACCACTTCTATGGCATTGAATTGAAAATAACTCCTACTGGCTATTTCTCCAGTTGAGAAGTAGATATTCAGGTTATTTTAGCCAAAGCTACTTAACTGGGTTTTTCTAGGGCTAAGAGAAATTTGGAACATGAATCACACCACTGAAATTTTTGGCAGTAATTTAGGATTCCAAATCAAGTAAAATCAATATTTGACTCATTTAATAACTAAATAATTGATAGAATTTAGATAAATAAATATAAGTGTATTATTTATTGTTGCTTTATTAATTACTATGCCAATGGAGATAATATCCAAGTTTACAGAAGGAGCAAGGTGCCACTGACAATTTCTCTCATTTTCTACCTACATTCTTGGGCAGCACATTTTATATTTCAGACACTATTAATTCTTCAGTAATGGGGATGGGAGAGGCCTGTCTGCTTGCTCCTAGCCCCATGCATTCTGCATTCTACAGCCATCCAAAATATAAGGGGATCCTTAGAGCATTGAGGCCCTTAGGGAATTTCAGGTTGATGGAAAATCAATAATGCCTTTAATAAGTATTTAACATGGCACCTGGTACAGGGTAGAGGCCAAAATACATTTGGTGAATGGATATGTTGTTGAATGATAAGTACTCTGACTGAATAGATGCATTCTTTTAGAATGATTCACTTTTGGTGAGTGTATGTACTCCAAAAATCTACCTTACAGCATTTTTGATATTTTTATTTTCAGTACGATACCTGTGTCTCTAAATTATAGCAGGAAATCTAGAGAGTTTGTTGATGATACTGCCTATTTTACTGTGAGGCTGTTTACCATTCCATTTGGAGTTTAAATGTAGCTCTCAAATCATTACAGAGCTTATATAGCAGAGGATGAAAATGGATGAACTATCTTTTAAACATGTCTCAACATAAGCCACAGGGTCCTTGACCTTTGATGCCATGGATGGCTATGGATAATGGGAACACAGCTGCTGCCTAATACAGTGGGTGTGGCCTGGTGTCTGTGTAACAATACCACTCACATCTTGCAACTTAGATCTTGCTCCTTATCGAGCTCAGATCTGCTTTCTCTAAAAAAGAGGACTTAAGTAATTATTTAAAATACAGTGTCCATATTTTAGCTAAATAAGTGCTAAGCAATAACTTTAAATTTAACAATTAATTTACTCACTACTAAAAAGTTTATTTATGTATTTGGAATGATGACTAGCAATAAATTTATTTGTGATAAAAAAGTAAGCCTAAATACAAGCAGTTTTTATAGGGGGTACAAGTGCATTTTTGTTAACAAGGATACAGTGCATAATGATGAAGTTTGGGCTTTTAGTGTAACCAGAACCCAAATAGTGTACATTGTTCCCAGTCGATAATTTTTCATCCCTCACTCCTTTCTCACCCCCTACCTTTTTGAAGTTCCAGTGTCTATTATTCCACTCTTGTGTCCATGTGTACACATTGTTTAGCTCCCACTTGTAAATGAGGAAATGAAGTATTTCACTTTCTGTTTCTCCATTGTTTTACTTCAGATAATGGCCTCCAGTTCCATGGGATATATTTTAAAGGTAACTTTTTTTAAGTAAAAGATTCAGAAGCGACTCTACCAATATCTACACTTTTTTTAGGAAAATAAAAATGGCAAAGAATTGTATACATTTACACATCTAGTCTATAGTATCATGATCAAATTTGACCTAAAACCAGAATTACAAATGCCTTTCAGAAATTGACATGTCCAGTGATATAGAAATAACTGTATAGTCATAACTATTTCTAACACATTCCCTACTGCTTCAGCTTTAGAACAGTTCCTTCTATAAAACTAGCTTATTTCTCTGCATCAATGCTTTTACACGGTTGGTGGGAGTGTAAATTAGTTTAATCATTGCGGAAGACAGTGTGGTGATTCCTCAAGGATCTAGAACCAGAAATATCATTTGACCCAACAATCCCATTACTAGATATATACCCAAAGGATTATAAATTATTCTACTACAAATAAACATGCACACATATGTTTATTGCAGCACTATTTATAATAGCAAAGACTTGGAACCAACCCAAATGCCCATCAATGATAGACTGGATAAAGAAAATGTAGCACATATACACCATGGAATACTATGCATCCATAAAAAAGGATGAGATCATGTCTTTTGCAGGGTAATGGATGAAGCTGGAAAGCATCATCCTGGGCAAACTAATACAAGAACAGAAAACCAAAATTGTATGTTCTCACTCATAAGTGGGAGTTGAACAATAAGAACACATGGACACAGGAAAGGGAACATCACACACCAGGGCCTGTCACGGGGTAGGGGGAAAGGAGAGGGAGAGCATTAGGACAAATAAGATAATGCATGCGGGGCTTAAAACCTAGATGATGGGTTGATAGGTGCAGCAAACCACCATAGCATATGTATACCTATGTAACAAATCTGCACATTCAGCACATGTATCCCAGAACTTAAAGTAAAATTAAAAAAAAAAAACTAGCTTATGATTCACACATAGATATCAGTTTCATTATTTTGGAAACAAACTTGTAAGTTTTTTAAGTCCGTCATTTTGAATAACAGAAAGTCATTTCTATAGAGATCCTCAGCAGTTAATAATTCCATGTTTATAACATGTTTTGGCATAATTTCTTATTAGAAAAATGACATTTTCCCTGAAGTAGCATTTTTAAAGGAAGAAAGAAAAAAAGCATGACTTACAAAGCTCTAAATGCTTATATATTTAATTATATATGTTTAATTATGCAATATATATGTTGATATACTCGTAACTCAGAATAAGTCATCTTCATTCATTGGTGAGAGTTTATTTGAGTTGATGAACTGATTTGGTGTTTGGCAATTGCACCCATGAATTAAGATTCCTCCTATATTAAAGCACTTATATTAATTTTATTTCTGATTATTTAAAAATTTAGCTGTCTGCTGATAGAAATCTTTTCGAATGTGAGTTCAGTTTATATCCACATTTTCTTCTCAGTATGACTCTGACCAGTCACTTTAGGAGTAAGTCACTGAAGCCATGTTTTCCTAGAAAATACTGCCCTGTCCAGTCACAGTTGACTATAGGGGGGCAGGCATTGACTCAAGACTGGAAAGTTGCATTTCTTTTTTGAAAATTTAGAGTTGCATCTCGGGGACTCTTGTTAACCTCTTTTAAGTAGCTGGATTGGAAGATGATAAAATAAAAAAAGTAAGCCTAGTTATCTTTAGTGTGGAAGGCAAAGGAAAGACAATTAATGACAGGACATGGGAATAGAAGTTATCCCAAAAGAGGCCAGGATGATATGTACACTGAGACAGAGATGCGAAAGGTAGCCTTTTAGTTCCAAAGCCTTTTAAACTTGGTCCCCATACCTCAGACCATTCATGGTTCACAAATAAGAAAATACCTCTAATATAATAAACCCCATTTTGAAGCAAATTTTAGTTGATTTCTATAAAATGCAACCAAAAGAGTGTTTATTTAGAAGTTTCTATGCATTAGACAGTGCATGCTTGCTAGATTCTAGGCCAAGAATTTAGAGGAAAATAAAAAGCAGTAGCCCTGACTCTCACTCCAACTCCATTTTATTTCAAGAAAAAGAGAAAGGAAGAGGAGGAGAAGAAAATGAAGGTCAGTATGGGCAGTAAATAATTACACTGTACTGTGTTAAGTCCTAAAATAGCAATAAATGTTACATTTTAAAGGAGGACAGAGTTTGGGGTAACAGGATGTACTTCATTGGAAAGACGGCATCTGGAGCCTTAGATAAGTAGGACATCACTAGGCAGAGAAAGAAAAAAATGGAAGTTCCAAGAAGTGAAGGAATAGTATGTAGAAAGATGCAGAAACGAGCAGGAAGGTGGAATATATATTGGGACATAAGGCTGGAAAGAAAGAGCAATGCCAAAATGTAAAGTCTGAATTCTAGCCTAATGTATTTGGACCTTATCCCACAGGCCGTAGGTAGTGTGACCATATGTTGCAGTTTGCCAGGAACTGCCCTAATTTACACTTGCCAACTTGGCATAATGATTAATAGCACACCTTTTTTTATTCTCAAGAGTGTCGAAGTTTCGGTAATACAGTATTTGATCACTCTATCCATAGGGAACTATTAAAAGATTAAGCTAGAAATAACATGAGCAAATTGTTGTTTCCAAATGATCACTTGTGGGGTTGTGTAGAGCAGCAAGCTTAGGCCTGCTAGTCATTCTAGTTTATGGTCAGTTTTTATAAACAAAATTTTATTGGAAAGCAGCCATTCCCAATACTCATTTATAATCGATGGCTGCTTTCATGCCTCGATGGCACAGCTGAGTGGTTGTGATAGAGATCAATCATAGTCTGCAAAGATGAAAATATTTACTATCTGGGTGTTTATAAGAAAAAAAACCTGCTGACTTCTAGTATGAAGCAAAAATGGAAGAAGTAAGACTGGAAGCAGGGGGATTCATTGAATCCTAATTTCTGTTTAATAGAAGAGTACCTGCCTTGCTCATGTTCAATAAGATTTGAGTTTTGGTTCCAAGTCACAAGTTTATTAAAATATATAATTTGGATAGAGATATTTTGTCATGAGAAAGTCTTCATTAGATTGAGATATTTTACTAGGAATCTTGACAAAATTTCACAGAGGTGATTAAAATTTTACATCTAGAATACAAAGTAATATTGTGAGATTGTTGTGTTCCCAATGTTTCTGTCCAGTAAAAAAAAAAAAGAAAAAAACTACAACTGCCATTAAAAATCAACACTAAATAATCCTCAAATATGAAAGTAATTATATAAAGGTCACACAAAATGAGAATAAACTGTTGAGACTGAAAATGGCCTCAATAATATAAATCACAGGAACAGTAAATAACCCCACATCTACTTTTATTCTTGGGAGGGAAGACCATGTGACAATCTGATTTGTTTTTATTGCTTTGACGCAAAACACACAAACCCAATATATCTTACCCTTAAGTAACTTGCAAAGAAAAAAGTGTTTGTGTATGAGTTGCTAATGGCCTCAGAAATGAGTAAGACATGTGTCCTAGATTTTATTTATGTAGGATACACAATAATCAACAAAAAATGTATGCTGTTGGACTGAATTTAGTAAGATTATAAAATTGGAGAGAAAACAGTCCCTCCTCACATTTCTAAAAACCTTGTAAAGATTATAAAGCACTGAGATGGGAAAATTTATTTTTAGTTCCCCCAAACCATATGCCATAATATTTACTGAGTAATATTATTTGTATCAAGAGGTGACAGTATTATTTACAAATAGGAAGACTGAGACTCAGGAGAAGGGCACAATTTTTTTTAATCTATGTAACTGAAATAATTTCATGAATTCAGACTCTCATAATGCAATAAGCAAGAATGTTGCTTATTCTCTGGCCCTTGGGCAAGGACCTTCCACTGCCTTACTTCCTATTCTTTTCCTTACAACATGTGGTAGAATTCAGGGCTCCTTGATTTGAAAAAGAAAAATATATGTGTATACATATATATATACACACACATTTTATTTGCACTCATGTCTAAATGAAATTATCATTTTTGTGAATTGTAAATGTAGGCAAGGAAGCCCAGTAGCATTATCAAAAAAATACTTTACCTATAACATTAGAGTTGTCTCAGATACTGGAATATATTATTTGCACTTAACACTCCTTTGAAATTATTAGATATTAGAATTATTACTAGATGCTATTTGATGCATTAGTAAAGATATACATATATTCTTATATCAAGAATAATTTGATATGTTGATAATACTATAGCAATATAATTCATTTCCTCTGTAATTCTGTGTAGTTTTTTTTTTTTTTTTCATTTAAAAATCTTATTCTGTGGAGGGGTTCGTAGGAGTCACCAGATTTCCAAAGGGAACCATGGCATAAAACCCTTGGTATAAAAAGTCAAACTCCTCCAAAGGGAACCATGGCATAAAAACCATGGCATAAAAAGTCAAACTCCTACAAGAGTCAAAAATATCTGTTCAGTTAGCTATTGAATCACCTCAGAATTTAGTGACTTAATGCAATAGCAATCATTTTATTATTTACCGGGGGGATTAATTAAATCCTAATTTCTGTGAAATTGAATCCTAGTTTCTGGTGTTTGACTGGACTCAGCTTATTGGTACTTACACGGAATATATCAGCTCTGATATTTTCTGGAGCTGAAGTCGCCTCAAAGTCTTCCCCCCTCTCAGGTCTGGCAGGCGGCTCTAGTACTTCCAGCAGACTTTTTGGCAGTTACACCTACTCATGCCTGCCTGGTTTTCTCACAGCATGGCAGCTGGTTTCAAATGTGAGCATCCGAAGAGATCCAGACAGAAGCCATGTTGCCTGTTAGGACCTAGCCTCAAAAATCATGTAACATACCTTTCTCCATAGTTACAGACTTGTCCAGTTGCAAAGAGAGATGACACAGACCCCAACTCTCAACAAGCAGAGTGGCAATGCCACATCATAAGAACTTGTGGGATAGGAAATATTCAGGTGGCTGTCTTTGGAAAATACAATCAACAATAACATTCCAAGGTTTTCCATGTTTTTGAGCCTTTTCACATAATGTATCTTCTGATCTAAATCTTTTTGCCTTATTTATTTAATATGATACTCTTGTCTTCCCTTCAAATCCAAAGTAAAGCAGAAGTTCTACTGAAAGTCTTCTCTGAATGTCTTCCTCCAATACACAAAAACACAGTTAATTTCTTGGTGTGTGTGTGTGTGTCTGTTTGCTGCTGTTTTACCATCCTCCCTTTATCTGTGAGTTTACTTAATAAATTTTAGTACGTACTTGTTTGTAGGTCTCCTTCTTCCTTGATTGTGAGCTCTTCGAGGACAGAGTTTGAGGCTTCCCCTCTGTTTTCCCCCACAGGACTCGTTACATATTCACGCATTTGTAGGATGAACAACTTTCCTTTCAAATTCCTTCTGCTGTCGCCTGTTAGAACAAGTAAGCCATCATCTTTCCATGAGTTGGGTGGCTTTGTGTTATTGACAACTGCTCTGACACAGTTTGTGAAATTTTTGAGCACACCAAACTGTTTCGTTAAGAATTAGGCCAGCAGTTTGAGGTTCACTCCAACAAGTGATGGAGTTTTATAGCTGCTTATGATTTTTTTCCCTTAAGATTTTAAACCTTTAATATTCAAAAGCTTGAGTTTTCTGTGTTTGTCAAAGTACCTTTTCAGATGGAAACTGATTTTCCAGTGATCATGACAGAGAGCTCCATGGAGCACATGAGTGCAGACTATGACTGTTCAAGGCACTGTACAAGAACACTATTGAGAGTACTCAGTATTATTATAGATGATATGTTTTTAAAGATGTCTGTCATGAATTACTTATAGTCGTGGCACTTAGAAACTTTGAAAAAAATCAACACTCACTGTATGGAACTATGTGAGGCTCACAGCCAGACATGGGGATGCAACAACCCCATTTACTGATTCCTTCCTTCCAAGATTGAAAAATGAGACCAAGGAAACAATGTCAGTTCAACATAAGCAAATAGCATCTCTAATTCTTGTAAAACTGTATGTGAATAACATCACCACTGCCTCAAAACCAAAGGCAGAGACACCACACAACAGTGCTAATAATCTGATATAACATAATTTCTCCAAAAGTGATCAAGGTATTTGAATAAAGCAGATAAAATGTTAAGTCATAAGTTAAGTCAGGGATTCCCAACCCCTGGGCCAAAAAACCAGGCTGCACAGTAGGAGGTGAGTGGCAGGTGAACAATAAAGCCTCATCTGTATTTACAGCCGCTCCCCATTGTTCACATTACTGCCTGAGCTCCACCTCATGTCAGATAAGCGATGGCATTAAATTCTCTTAGGTGCACTAACCCTATTGTGAATTGCGCATGCGAGGGCTCTATGTTGTATGCTCCTTATGAGAATCTAATGCCTGATGATCTCAGGTGGAGCTAAGACGGTGATGCTAGTGCTTGGGAGTGGCTGCAAATACAGATCAACATTAGCAGAGAAGTTTGACAGCAAAGAGACCATAATAAATCAATTGCTTGCAGACTCATATCAAAACCCTATCAGTAAGTGGCAAGTGGTAATTAAGCTGCAACTGGTGGCAGGCTTTACTGTGACAGGTGAGTTGATGTACTTTAATTGTACAGATGCATCTGGTGGCAGGCTTTAAGTCAGAATCTGACACTTATTTTAGTCTATACGCGGCCCACCCATTATGTTATTTACCAATTCCATCCGTGACTCTTTCCCACGCTGCACACTTATCTCAGTCACAGTTTGGTAAGCTCACAAGCCCTAGGCAAAATGATTAAAAAACAGACATCACTGGAGAGCTTCTTTGAAAAGGGGAGAAGATTCAATGATGAGACAGCAGAAGACTCTAGGACTACCAACAAAAAGCTGCATCTCAAAGAAAATACCAAGAGGCCTACTTAAATTACAGGTTCATTGTAATAGCTGATTCACATTCTCCAGGCCTGCTTTGTGTAATACGTGTCGACTGGCTTTCCAACAAAGCTATGAAAACTTCAAAACTGCTTTGCCACATGGAGAGCAAGCACCCTGCATTAAAAGACAAGCCTTTGGAGCTTGTTGTTGTTGTTGTTGTTGTTGTTGTTGTTTTAATGTGAACATGAAGAACAGAAGCAATATTGAAGGCCACCACTTCATCAAATGTGTCTGCACTGAGAACATGATTCTTATTGGCTAACCGCATTGCTAAATCTAAGAAGCCCTTTACGGTTGGTGAAGAGTTGATCCTGCCTGCTACTAAAGATATTTGCCATGAATTTTAGGAGAGGCTGCTGTTCCAAAGGTGGCATGTGTTTCCCTTTTGGCTAGCAACATAACTCGGTGAATTGATGAAACAGCAGAGGATATTCAAGGACAACTGTTAGACAGGATTAATGAGTCACTGTGGTATGCAATCCGGGTTGATGAGTCTGCTGATGTTGACAACGAGGCAACAATGCTTGTTTTGTGTGGCATATATTTCAGGGGATGTAAATGAAAATATATTATGTGCACCTTCGTGGGCAACAAACACCAGAGCTGCAGAACTATTTAAGTCTTTGAATAATTACATGTCGGGAAAACTGAATTGGTCATTTTGTGTCCATATATGCACGCGGACAGAACAACTACCATAGCTGGACACCTTTCTGGTTTGACTACTTGGGTCAAAGAGGTCGCTTCTGAATGTGAGCCTCTACGCTGTATCATCCACAGAGAAATTCTGGCTAGCCAAAAAAAATGTCACCTGAACTTAACAACGTTTTACAGGATGAAATTAAAATTATCAACCTCGTTAAAGTACATGACCTTAAATCTGTTCGCACAGCTCTGTGAGGAGATGGACACAGAGCACACACGTCATCTTCGCTTACTCACAAAAGTGAGATAGCTTTCTAAAGGTAGATCACTGGCCAGAGTTTCTGAGTTATGAGAGCTGCTATCAAGATTTTTTTTTTTTTTTTTTTTTGAGACGGAGTCTCGCTCTGTTGCCAGGCTGCAGTGCAGTGGCGCAATCCTGGCTCACTGCAACCTCCGCCTCCTAGGTTCAAGCAATTCTTGAGTCTCAGCCTCCCGAGTAGATGAGACTACAGCTTCCTGCCACCACACCCAGCTAATTTTTGTATTTGTAGTAGAGATGGGGTTTCACCAAGTTGGCCAGTAAGGTCTCAATCTCCTGACCTCATGATCTGCCCGCCTTGGCCTCCCAAAGTGCTAGGATTACAGGTGTGACCCAGCATGTCCAGCCTGAGATTTCTTTTAGAAAAACAGTCACCACCGGCAGCACATTTCAGTGAAACAGGATGAGTCACAAAACTTGCTTACTTGTGTGAAATATTCAACCTGCTCAACAAATGCAATCTGCCACTTCAGGGGAGAATGACAACTGTGTTCAAGTTGGCAGATAACATGGCTGCATTCGAAGCCAAACTGGAACTTTGGGGGCGACAAGTGAACACTGGGATTTCTGACATATTTCAAACATTATCAGGGACTTTGAACGAGACTGAGCCAGGATCTTCTTTCTCTTAGCTGGTGCATGATCACCTGTCTCGGCTTTCAAAAGAGTTTCAGCATTACTCCCCAATGGGAAAAAAAAAAAAAAAAACCCTAACCGGGAAGGAACGGACTTGTGACCCATTTGTGAGTAAGCCTGGTGAACCAACTTTGTTGGTACTAGAAGAGGATCAACTGCTTGAGATCGCAAATGACAGTGGCCTTAAAAGTATGCTTGAGATAAATTCCAATCTCCATATATTCTGGATTAAAATCAAGACGAAATATCCTGAGGATGCCACAAAAATACTGAAAATCGTGCTCCCATTTCCAACATCCTATCTTTATAAAGCAGGATTTTCTACAGTGACAGCAACCAAAACGAGATTACAAAGTAGACTGGACATAAGTAACACACTTTGGGTGTCACTATCTGCCACCGCCCCTAGATGGGACCGTCTAGTTGCAGGAAAACAAGCTCAGGGCTCCCACTGGTTCTACATTATGGTGAGTTGTATAACATTTCATATATATTACAATGTGATAACAATAGAAATAAAGTGCATCACAATACATGTAATGCTCTTGAGTCA
The DNA here is from genome assembly GCF_029289425.2 of Pan paniscus. Taxonomy (NCBI): domain Eukaryota; kingdom Metazoa; phylum Chordata; class Mammalia; order Primates; family Hominidae; genus Pan; species Pan paniscus. The sequence goes on along the minus strand of NC_073258.2, from coordinate 43,115,032 downwards.
TCCCGAAACCATCCCACCTGCCCAAGTTCATGGAAAAATTGTCTTCCATGAAACCGGTCCCTGGAGCCAAAAAGGTTTGGGACTGCTGAGTTAAGGGATTAAATATGTGCGATTACTTTAGAACACAACTACAGGTTGAACATCTCTTATCCAAAATGCTTGAGACCAGAAGTGTATTGGATTTAAGATTTCTTCAGATTTTGGAATATTTGCATAAATTTAATGATATATCTTGGAATGAGACCCAAGTCTAAAGGCAGTCCATATTCTACTCTGTTGGGAACATTGAGAGCTAGATAGGTCATACTACTATCCTAGAGGGAAATCAGTGCATGTAACGCCCTTTATTTAATTCATCAAATGCGGGATCTTGACAGTGTTCATTTTTGCTGAAAAGATTATTACAACATACATTCTGCTTTCTTATTTGAGAATTTTAAAATATTGACTCAATGTTCCCAATAGATCAGAAGTATAACTTTTTGACAATGTGACCTCATTTGTAAGATCTATTAAAAAATAAAGTATTGCCTTTATCCTCTTTAGAAATAGATTAGTAGGAGTAGAAACATTTTTAAAGAAAAGCTATAATCTTGGAAATATTTCTATTGTGTAAATTTTTTCCTGGTTCTAAGAAATTTAGTGGTAGTTTCTGGACTCTTAATTGCATTCTTGTGTACTAAAATAATAATAATAAATGTTATATAAATTCTGACATACTAACAAGTGTATCTTTATTTTATTATTTACTAGGCTGAATGGGAAATTATTTCTATATTGATTACCTTTTGTAGAAATATGACTCAAATGAGACTTCTCATTGTTATCTATTTAATAAATAAATTAGTTCTAAGAGTAATCAGAACCATCATTTTGTAAACCCCATCTTTATTCACTCAGTATCTCCTTAGGGAAAAACAGCGGTGTCTTCCCTCCAGACTGCTAGCAGTCCATATTCCAATCCCTTCAGAGACGTGGTACTATGTTGCTGCAAGGCTACCAGACACCCTGGCCTCATTGCAAATCCAGTGAACCCGAATCTCTATAGATGAAATCTGTGTATTTGTACTTTTCAAAGCTTCTCATATGAGTCTAATATACAGTTAGGTCAGAGCAACCTGGAAAACAAACATAGGATTTTCATTTCTGAATTTAGTATTTTCTCCACAGTTGCAGCATTTCGGGTAGGTAGGTGCTCTTCTGATGAAGAAAGGGGAAAAAAATGATGTGAAGAATATTTTCCAAAGTGGGAGGCATGATATGACATCAAAGCTGAGAAAATAATTCCCAAGCTTTATTCATTCCAAAGTAGGACATATGTGCTCTCATTTTTCATGGTCCATTTGGATAGGGCAGCTCAAGAGGGCTGATTCTGGACCAGCAAGGCAGAGAATAATCTTTTCTTGCCTAAGCTAAAAAATGGTGAGATGTGGAGAGTTACTGGAAAAAAAATGCATAAAATCCTTACAGAACATTGGTTTAAATAAAGCTGTGTCCACACTATGTACAGAAGAAACCCTATACATCTTGATTCTGAGCTATGAGGTTTGTTTTTTGAGTGTGGGGGCATGAAAAGAAAACCCCAGTGCAATAAACAAATCTTTATAAACTTGTACATATCTGACAGGAGATGGTTTAAATCCCCTTGGAAAAACCATGTTCCAATATTGTGCATTTTCTCTATGCTTTTACTTTCTGATCTCTAATCTAATAATGGCCACTTGGCCTGTGTATTATCTGGTATTAGCCCTCTGGAGAAAATTTCAATGGTACACAACATTGTGCTCTTATATACATTATATCTACTCTGTATGTCAATGGTACAAAGACTGGATATTGAACTATGGTTTTTACAAATATCCTATTCAATGATGGGAAATGTATTGCTTTGGATTTTTACCATAAGAAACATGAAACATGGAAGATGTTTATTAGAAGTCTGTAATTCGAAATGAGATGTCAAAGAAGGCAGAAAAGTTAAAAGAATTTAGTGTTGAATTCTCCCACCAGTGACACAAGAAATGAACTTAAGGCAGAGGTAGGAGAAAAATAAAATCAGCTAGAAATGTGAACCAATCCTACTACCTCAGTTGTCTAATCCATGCTGTATGGGAGATCGATATTGATCAATATTCTGGAAATTAAGAAGACATTTACAATTTGGGGTGTAAAAAATGAGTATTGGGTTTGAAATTCCATTGGCTCCCCTGTTTTCCCAAAGTGTCCCAGACGTCTTATCCCTTACAGTAACTGAGTCATTACCAAAATTCCTTAGGTCCAGTGATAGAGGAAGGACCCAGTTTATTTGCAAATTGTGAGTACAGCTACTGTTTTATCTGTGACACAAAATCATCTTTACATTTCTGACGGCACAGCTGAAAGGCTCCATCTGGTGGTGTGGCAGTTTCTGATACAGAAAGACTGAACATCCAGATCTCAAACTATTGTTACAAGCTCACCTATAGAGTGCTAGCCATTATTAAGGCACTGCAGCAGCAGGTTGCATGCATTAATTCCTGTTATTAGCACAACATCAGATTATGGTACTTCATTGTTGTTATTATTTTTATTATCCTCATTTTGCAGATATAGAAACTGATGCTTATTTGGAGGAAGCAATTTGCCCAAGGATACTCTGCTAATAGAATTTGAACCCAGGTCTTTCTAATTGTAAACATGAGGACTTCACCAGGCTGCTAACCTCTCATTGGCTTTTATTCTCAATACTATATTGTCTCTGCAGTCATACTGAGATATTTTTCCCCTCATCTACATCATTATCCCAAACTGAAAGTTTAACTTACAGCAAATGAAAAACAGACCTGATGATAAATTTTTGTTTTAAAATTAAAGATTCTAACTCTTGTTTTTAACATCTGGTAGAAAGATAACATCAATTAAAAAATGTGATCCTGACTCTCAAAGTGAGATGCACAGTGAGATCAAAGCAAGATATTTCTGTAAAGTAAATTTATTTTTTTCCTAGAGCATATGAGAAATATGCTTTCCCCTTTTACTTGTCCATATTGACTACTGGAATATAAACTTTATGCCACAGTACATAGGCCTCTCTTGATCCCCACTATGTCTTCAAAGCTCATAGAGTAGCTGGCATTCTGTAAGCTTCATATTAATATCTTTATTAATCATAAAGGTATACAATTTACCAAATCCGGGAAAGATATAGGTAAACAGCAAAATATCAAAGTAGTGGTCTTTAAGAAGAGCCATTTGAATAACATAGAGTCGAAAATTATTCACTTTACCAAAAGGAGTATATGAGAAAATGCTGGGAATGTGGAAGATGCTCAGAAAATAATGGAAATAATGGGAAATTCTTGCCATAAGTGAATTATTTTGCTTTGACTTTATAAATGGACCAATAATGAGCTCATAAACTGTTCTCCCAATTATAGAATTAAATTGACAAACATAAAACATTTGCTTTTTTTTTTTTTTTTAACTTTCAGCCAAACCAGTTTTAAGGAGAGAGCCAGGACTATTTTGAGAGCCCAAAGGTACACTGGATCTCCAATATCAGAGTAGCTGGCAGGCTTGCCCTAACAGGAAATGAATGGGAGCTGGACATGGGTATCTACAGTGTCCCTTTCATAAGAAACTTCTTTAACTGGTGGATGTCCCGATGCCTAGTTGTCAGATCTCGCCACCAGGGCATCCTTCACACAGGAAACTCGTTTAGAGTGGCAGATGACCTTGTGGCTCTTATCTCATCCATGTCCAGTGTATGCCTGCCTGACCAATGCTCTGGCACTAGAAACCAGCCCTTGTGTTCTCCCAGGCATTTCTGGGAAAGCCTGGCCTGGAGAAGCCCCTGGTTCTTCAGATGGAAGGCACATATTCAATACCACCACAATAGGACACAAGTTCAAAGATTTTTATTTGCAGATCCATGGCAAGGAAGGTGCAATGAGTGTGTAGGGAAGTTCTCCATCCCCAGGTCATGTAAGGCAGGTATAAAGAAGGATAAGAGAGGAAAAGTACAGCATGTGACTCATTTTATGTTTGGGAGCAAATGCCTGAACGGTCCTTTTAAAGGAAGCTGCAGGAGAGTGGGGAGTCTAGTGTACCAGGTGGAAGAGATAACTCTAAGTTCTTATCTCTGGCTACCTGCTTGAGCCATTTGGATGTAGTGTGGAAGTGACGCTTTGTCTGTGCATAAACTGATACAAAATGACCAATTCAGTTTCCCTGATATGTAATCATTCAAGCTGTGTCAAGAGTGACTGGGCCCTGTATCGGGTGAACCTGCCCACAATAGTCATGTAGGTTCTTTTCTATTTTCCCTAAGTGTCAGCCAGTCTGAGAAATAAAGGGACAGAGTACAAAAGAGAGGAATTTTACAGCTGGGTGTCCGGGGGAGACATCACATGTCGGCAGGTTCTGTGATGCCCCCTGAGCAGTAAAACCAGCAAGATTTTATTAGTGATTTTCAAAAGGGGAGGGAGTGTACGAATACGGTGTGGGTCACAGAGATCACAGGCTTCACAAGGTAATAAGATATCACAAGGCAAATGGAGGCAGGGCGAGATCACAGGACCACAGGACAGGGGCGAAATTAAAATTGCTAATGAAGTTTCTGGCACGCATTTTCATTGATAACATCTTATCAGGAGACAGGGTTTGAGAGCTGACAACCAGTCCGACCAAAATTTATTAGGCGGGAATTTCCTCATCCTAATAAGCCTGGGAGCACTACGGGAGACTGGGGCTTATTTCATCCCTACAGCTTTGACCATAAAAGACGGCCGCCCCCCCGAAGCGGCCATTTCAGAGGCTACCCTCAGGGACGCATTCTCTTTCTCAGGGATATTCCTTGCTGAGAAAAAGAATTCAGCGATATTTCTCCCATTTGCTTTTGAAAGAAGAGAAATGTGGCTCACCGGCAGTCAGAGTTTAAGGTTATCTCTCTTGTTCCCTGAACCTTGCTGTTATCCTGTTCTTTTTTCAAGGTGCCCAGATTTCATATTGTTCAAACACACATGCTCTACAAACAATTTGTGCAGTTAACACAATCATCACAGGGTCCTGAGGCAACATACATCCTCCTCAGCTTAGGAAGATGACAGGATTAAGAGATTAAAATAAAGACAGGCATAGGAAATCACAAGGGTATTGATTGGGGAAGTGATAAGTGTCCATGAAATCTTTACAATTTATGTTCAGAGATTGCAGTAAGGACAGGTGTAAGAAATTATAAAAGTATTAATTTGGGGAACTAATAAATGTCCATGAAATCTTCACAATTTATGTTCTTCTGCCATGGCTTCAGCCAGTCCCTCCGTTTGGGGTTCCTGACGTCCTGCAACAGCCCTGATTCTAGTATGAGAAAGTTGAACTTGTATTCAAAATAGATCCCCAAGGGAATATAAAATTATAAGAATTCACAATAGGTGCATATACCGGGTACATACTATCCTCCACACCATAACCCATGCACCACCAATTCATGGAGCACAGCAACCCCTCACTCACAGTGAAACATTGATAAGTTATAATGAGAATAAAAGGAGAGATTGGAATTGGAATTTTTTGAAAACTATAAAATATTCTGCAGATAAAAAGACTATTAATAATATTTTTATATAACTTTACCCTTCTCCACATGGCTTGTTGTTTTCTTTTTATTTGGTGTTATGCACATTGGAGATAGGGAGCTCCTTGAGGACTTAACCTTGTCTTGCTTTTTATTATATAGTTCTTGGTACATGATAGTGTTAGCAGTGGAAAGTATCTGAGTCACACGGCACCACAGTATGTTATGAACAGCAAATCTGTATAGGTCTGCAGCTACCTCAGTTCTTGCCTTCTCAGAAGAAAGAATTAGACTGAGGGGCCTAAGGCAGAAGGGGAGACAGAGGCAAGTTTTAGAGCAGGACTGAAAGCTTATTAAAAAGCTTCAGAGCAGGAATAAAACAAAGGAAAGTATACTTGGAAGAGGGCCAAGTGGGCAACTTGAAAGACAAGTGTGCTGTTTGACCTTTGACTTGGGGTTTTATACGTCGGCAAACTTCCAGGTTCTTGGGTCCCTTCTCCCCTGATTCTTCTCTTGGGGTGAGCTGTCCACATGTGCAGTGGCCTGCTAGTGTGTGGGAGGTGAGCACATGTGTTTACTGACGCTGTAAACACGCTTACTTGAAGTGTTCTCTTACCAGCCAAATGTCCATAGAAGGTCATATACCAGTTAAACTGCCATTTTGCCTTTTAGTGAACGTGCTTGAGCCCACTCACCCAACTCCTGAGATCTAATCGAGAAGCTGCTGATCACCAGTTTCAGATGTTTCTGTCTACTGGGAGACTGCCTTTTCCTGGCGCTGGCTGTGACCAATTATTATTTTAGAAATTTAGTTTACTAACCGCCTGACCATCACCTGATGGTTGACTAACATTCCTGATGGTGGGGGGCCCTCTCCTGCCCCTGCTTATGTCTGCCTGACTACCTGCTGTAAACAATGGGTCTTCAATAATAATACTAGAGCTGTTATTGTTATTCTTGAAAGCTGACTGAGATTTCAATACATAATTTGTGAACATGTAATTAATTTGTCTTACCTTTTTATATTTCCTGGAACATAACTGGGTTGTGTTTGCTCCAGGTAATCCTAGCTAATATGCTCATTCTGTGATCAGAGGCATTGTTTTTTAACTTCTTTCCAGCTCAATTTTCTTACTTCTAAAATGGAAATAATCTATCCCCCACAGGTTTGTCTTCAAGGCTGAATGGGATACTGTGTTTAAAAGTAAACTTAAGCTATTAAGGGTCATCTTAATGTTATTAGTGTTTCTAAGTGAGCTCAAGTAATAGAAGGAACAAAATAAATGTCATGTCTCTGAGACCAAAGTACTTTCTCAGAGAATAACAAAAGGTTATTTCCTTCTGTATGACTTACATAATTCAGTACAGAGAGAAGGGGACATGATAGCCCAGAAAAACACAGTTTCTTAAATATCATTGTTAATATTATGAACAACATAGTTTTGAATTCTTTCTTTAAAAACATATTAAACATTTCTAGCCTTTTTAATTGCATCTTTGATTATATATTACAAAGCAGAGAAGTAATCCCCAAAGATGATCAAACATTAAATATTTTCCTAGTTGATCTAACAAGGGAAGTGGCTCTGCTTCAAACTTGGTGGTGGTGGTAGTCTTTAGGGGTTAGGCAGGGAAATAGAAAGGTATCGGAAGAAATTCTTCTCATCTAGAGTACTGTTTTGGGTTCAGGGCTTTAGAGATAAATCTTCCAAAATTTAGAATGAAAATTTCCATCTGAGTTTTCCTGCTGACTCATCTAAAAATGGCATTAATGTGGGTGTAGGAGGAATTTCTGCCATAGGAATGAGAACAAACAGGACTTTCCAGATGTTTCCTCTGAAAGCGAAGTCCTGATCCTCTGACTTGTCTCTCCCACCAACTTGGTCATAGTGAAATATTAAATAGCATTCTTCAGTAGTTGAAGCTTAAGCCATTATGGCAATTAAAACCACATTCCCTGTTCCTTTTCCAGAGTTATATATTTACTGAAGGATAGCTCAGCGAGGCTTTATCCCTTCTCTCCCCCAACCCCTGTGATTTTCACAAGCATCCTCCAGCCATTCCAATGTGCACACAGTTTAAGAAAAAACAATTAGCTTGTGATGCAAATGCTCTCAAGAAAAGCCTCATAGGCTTTCTTAAAACCAGATGACTAATCCTAAGTACTACGTATATAAAAATTCTGGAGCCCTCCCTAGCTCTCTTTTTCTGGAGGTTGAAAAACAGCCACAGGGATCTGCTTTTCATGAGCTAACATGAGTTCCATTCACTGAAACATGCAAAATTCTGGAGTCACATGGGTTTCACCAATCCATTTCCCTTGTGCATTGCCAGAGTGACATTATCTAATGAGCATGCTGGATGGGGTGAGGCAAGCTGAGGTGTGCATCAGGTGCACTTGTCATGGATGCAGACCTCTGAAGGACTGGCTTTCAAGTCTGACTTGAAAATTTGATATGGCTGTCACTTTAGATTAGCCTCCAATTTAAATTCAGCTGTTGTCATTTCCGTCTTAGCATCATAAGTATATTGACGGAAGGCCCTGAATAAAATCTCAGTCCCAGAAAATCTTCTCTGTTAACATAATGCTAGAAAGCAACTTTGGTGGAGTAAAATGAACTCTACACAAATACATTGCCTTAGCAAGAGAACTTGCTTCTTTTTTCCCAATTGATTTATTTCTACTTTTCAGAAGTCTAGACTACTATACAAAAAATGGAATGTGAATGCACAGGGCAATAATAGTGATACTAATTACTTTAAGAGTCACCAATGCTCATATGTTTCTCATTTAACCTTCATAGTCACTTCCAGAGACAGTATTTTTTTTTTTTTTTTTTTTTTTTTTTTGAGACGGAGTCTCGCTCTGTCGCCCAGGCTGGAGTGCAGTGGCGAGATCTCGGCTCACTGCAAGCTCCGCCTCCCGGGTTCACGCCATTCTCCTGCCTCAGCCTCCCGAGTAGCTGGGACTACAGGCGCCCGCTACCACGCCCGGCTAATTTTTTGTATTTTTAGTAGAGACGGGGTTTCACCGTGTTAGCCAGGATGGTCTCGATCTCCTGACCTCGTGATCCGCCCGCCTCGGCCTCCCAAAGTGCTGGGATTACAGGCGTGACCAGAGACAGTATTATTGCAAGTTTACAGTCAAGAAAATGATATCTGGTAGGGCTTGACTAACTCAGCCAATGTTTCAGGACTAGTGAGCTATTGAAGTCAAACCCTCATCTTTCTAAATCCAAAGCCCACGTCCATGCTTCCTACATTGTAGATATATATGGAGTACAATGATGGAAGTAGTTCTAATTTATTCAATACTTAGGACATGTCAAAAACAGGGTTGTGTTGGTGAACAAGGCAATGCTTTCCCCATCCACAGCTTCCTTACAGTATAACTGGAGAAAGCAAAATAAGTGATTAAAGTAAGACTTAAGATTTGAAAGGAAAAGGATAGAATGCTCTGGCATCATATAGCAGAAGAATCTTAACATATCCTGTGAAGGAACATATACAGTCAAGCTGATAATCAAATAGTAGAATTTGGCCAAGTGAAGATGGAGGGGGCATGAGGAAAGACGAAGGAACAAAAGGAGCAAATATAATGGAAAAGAATCAGAGTTGAGAAAACACATAAGTTACTAAAAATGCAAAATGGTCTGTGAGGCTACAGGATGGAGAATGATGAAGACATTCATGGACTATAAAGCTTGAAATAGGAGCAGAAGTCATATTATGGAGCTCCTTATAATGTTGTCATTGTGCTACATGCTGTGCAGAAAATAATAATAATTATTATTCTGGCCCTTAAAACAATGCTGCAAGTCAAATATCATCACACAATTTTATCAACAGAGAAGCTGAGGCTCAAAGAGTTCACGTAGCCAATACCCAATTGGCTTGACTCCCAAGCTCTTGATCATGACAGTCCCCCACACTACTGTCACACCTCTTCACTTAGCTATGCCAGTTGACAGAGACAGTGAGTCAAGTTATCTTCCTGCTTGGTCTTTACTGAAAATGTTAATGACGACCCCAACCACATGTCTAGTCAATTCATTTTGTGATGACAAGTGGGATCATGCCATCTTAATTACAGCATAATTGAAAATGTACGTGATTTTCATGAAACTTTGCAAAGAAGGCCATCATTAACATTTAATGCTTTGCCCACATTTATCCAACTTTGTAGATTTGACATTTTATACTTTTCTGACCTTTCTGGGTTGTTAAAAGGAAATATCTTTTCTGTATTTCCTCTATTAGAGAAAAAGAAAGCCAACTGTATTAGTATTTATAGAAGAAAAAAATAGAAGGAAATAAAGATAAAGACCACATTTCTTACCGCTCTTTTTTTTTTTTTTTTTTTTTTTTTTAAGTAGAATTGCCCTGGGATTTCAACCAGAGACTTTGGGCTGCTCTGTTATTGATCGGTCTGTTCTATATAAAGATCAGACCATATACTTCTGACCCAGTTGGCAAGGATTCATTTATAGTCTTTGCCATTCATATTTTAATTTGTTGCTTATGGCCACAACCTCATATAGACAATTTAATAGAATAAAATCTTCATATTTCATCCAACAGATTAAAAAAATCTGCAGATTTTTTTTTCAAACTCATATTGAACATAGTTTTCACTCTTCGGGAAAAGTGCTTATGTTATTAATAATGTACTTTAAATTAACCCTACAAATTATTCTCTTATTTTTCCTTTCTATAATATTAAAGTTTAATCTTTTATTTGCACTCTGTATTTTATATAGGAAAAATATTTACCTTTACCCAAAGGTTTATGCTCTTTAAAAAGAATGTTATCTTCTTGGTATTCTTCAAGTTTTATTTCTTTAGATTAGAACTGAGGTGTGTACATTCCTCAGAGATAACCCACCTGTTGAGATTTTGGGAATGGCTTTTGTTATTTATTTATATTTTTATTACAAATTTATTTATTTTTGAAACTGAGAGATAAAATTACACATATTCATCACATACAACATGATGTTTTGAAATATATATATAGTGTGGAATGGCTAAATCTGACTAATGAGCATATGCCTTGCCTCATATAGTCATCATTTTTGTGGTGAGAATACTTAACATCTTGTTTAGCATTTTCCAAGAACAAATATATTGTCATTAACTTTACTCAGTATGCTGTACAATCATCCTCCTATCTAACTGTAATTTTGTACCTTTTAACCAGCATCTCCCCAACTTCCCCCTTCACTGCACCCACCAACAGCACCACCTCTAGTAACCATTATCATAACCGTTATACTCTATTCTGTGAGATGAACTTTTTTAGTTTGCACGTATGGGTGAGATCGTGTGGTGACAGCATGTATTGCTGTGCTTGGCTTGTTTCACTTAACATACTGTCCTCCAGAGTTAACCATGTTGTTACAAATTATAGGATTTCCTTTTTTATGAAATTAGCATGTGGAAAACATCCCTGCACTCTCATGTTTATTGCAGCACTAGTCACAATAGCCGAGACATGAAAACAACCTATGTATCCATCAATGGGTAAACGGATAAGAAAATGTGGCTTTTTGTTATGGTTTGATCATCTGTTGAGGTTAAAACGTTACTTGAACCAGATGCTAGCTTAAACAGTTTTATATCACCTGTCCACTTATCCCCTTGTGTAATATCTTTTACACACAGAAGGGGCTACATGCTAAGTGTAGAGAATATTGAAAATTTGTTCAAAAGCTGACAGCCTGAAAATATGAATCTATAAAATTCCATAGTCCAGATAGAACAAAGATATCATATCTCCTTTGCCAGTACAGATTAATTATTAGCTTCTTCTTAGAATACTAAGAAGCTGTGGTAGCCATGTCTTTGCCTAGTTTGAAAGAGTACCTTAATCCACTAGGTATGTCTGCCATGGGCACACAATAAGAGCAGGTGAGCCATGGGTTTTTCAATCTTGCCCTAGCTATACAAGGTTGGTCTAAATCAGGAGTCATCAACGTTTCTCTGTAAGACCAGATAATACATATTTTAGGTGTCAAGTGCCTTACGTTCTCTGTCTCAACTACTCAGTTCTGCCATTGTAGTCACAGAGTTGACAAGTGTAGTATGTAAGGGATTTTCAGATAAGTAAACTGAGACAGCACTAGTACATCTTGTGGTATAAATTAGTGTGTGTTGGCTGGGCATGGTAGCTCACACCTGCAATCTCAGCACTTTTGGAGGCCAAGGCAGGTGAATCACCTGTGGTCAGGAGTTCAAGACCAGCCTGGCCAATATAGTGAAACCTCATCTCTACTAAAAATACAAAAATTAGCCAGGCATGGTGGCACACACCTGTAGTCCCAGCTACTCAGGAAGCTAAAGCAGGAGAATCACTTGAGCCCGGGAGGTGGAGATTGCAGTGAGCTGAGATCATGCCACTGCACTCTAGCCTGGGTGACAGAGTGAGACTCTGTCTCAAAAAACAAAAATAAATAAATAAATAAAAATAAATAAATAAGTAAATGTTTGTCACATGCATTGTTCTTGTCATTTTCCCATCAATATAATTATTTTTCCTTCAATTAAAAAAACTGCATTTTTGTGATCTAAGATTTTTTGATGAAAAAAGGAGAACATGCAATGTTTGCTGGAACATAAGCTTGTATTGGTAAAGAATATTTTCTTTACAGGTGACATGAACACAACTTAAATAAGTTAAGCAAAAAGGAAAGCAAATTATAATAACACAAAAATATCTTTTTGAAAAATTAAAAGTTGTGTTTGGCCAAATTATGACCTATTTTAACCATAAATTTAATGAATAGCAACAAGAAGGATTTCCATCTCTGCTGGTATCTGAGTATTTGCTTTATTCTTCTGTCAGATTTGCCTTTTAATTTCCTCCTTATCTTTAAACCGCTTGAAAAGAAATGTGGCTCACAAAATTTTCTGAGCTTATGATTTCAGCCTTAGAGAAAGCCTCTTCCTTGCGTTTACTTCCTCAGTTTTTGAGAAGACTTTTGGGTCAAATGCCCATACCAGGGCTATTCAACTAAGAGAGGTGGGGCTGACAAAAGGGTTATAAGGGCCCAGTTTAGGGGTGGCCCATGATATCATGAGACAGGTTCCTAGGAAAGAGAAGGGGAAGTGGTTGAGTAAGAAACATATGTCTGTTCTACCAGTTTATACAGAAACTATTCTGTCCTTAAATTTCTATTTGGCATAGTGAATGAGCCTTTCCATTTTCTTGGAAAATTTTATGACTGTTGGGCAATTCCAAGGCAGCCACCTTCTGAGTGTGTGGAAACAGTAGGCGACATTCTTGGTAAGTAGACCATGAGTGAGAGTGAATTATTCTGTGCTTTGTTGTTGGACCAATGAGCCTTAGGCTAAAAGGTTACTCATGTGAAAACAGTGGAATTGAACTTGAAGAAACCGATTAGCTCTGCTCAGCTTTTTGTGCTCTGTTTAAGCTACATAGTAATTCCATCTTCCTCCTTGCACTGTGATGATAACCTTCAGTGCTTGCATCTCAGAATCTATTGAAAGGAGTAAAAGATGATCCGAAATAATGTGTTCCGTATTGGAGAACCTCAAAGCATGAATACCCCTATCTCAGAAGAAATCATTTGTTCCACAAAAGAAATAAGATCTTTCTCCATGTGTGAAGCTGAACTACTACTTAATAAATGCCCCTCAGCAATGTACAGCATTTTTGGATGAGAACATTGGCTCAAAATGGAAGTGCTGAAGAGGTTTCTGTGGCTTTTCTCCTTGGCTGTTCCTTATACAGCACTTGACACACGGGAGAGTTAAAATTGTGGGTCTAGGTGACAGAATCAGGACATCAACATTCAAGTACTTTATCCATCTTCCATGATGTCCTTGTATTCCCAACCAATTTGTAATATAGAGAACTATCTCTCAGAAGAAAACATTGCTGAGAAATTGCTTCCAGCCGGAAGAAACACTTTGTGTTTCTATCCCCAAGTATTTTAACAGTCAGTTGTTTGGGTTTTTAAAGGCATAATATGAAGGTTAGTATTTACACTAGTAAGAGATTATTTAAAAAACCACAGAAGCATATTTGGATTTGTTGTAAAATGTCTTACTTTAGTAAATGGTTTCCATGTTCTTTAAAATATTCTGAACAAATGATTCTTTGCCTCCTACAAATAGCACATGCCATTCAGACTTCATGCATTTGTGAAATCAATATTTTTTAATTTAAATAAGAGCCTAAAACATGGTTCACCACTTTGCTTCCCTTTCCGAACACCAAAGTAAAAAAAAAACAGCAAGAAAAAACTTCAAAAACCTACCTTCTATTTTTCTTATACTAAGGCTGACTTAGTAATATACTATAGAATAGTGTGAATAATTTTAAAACCATCTTTTATTTGTATTCAGTAGTATTCCCATGTAACTCAGATGTAACCTGAAACCATGTACTTTTGTAAATGAATGGACCTTCTTTTCCCTACCCTCCCATGTCCTGTCAGAGGTACAGAGCCTTTCCCAAGACTGCTGATATGGTTTGAATATTTTGTTGCCTCCAGATTTTACATTGAAATGTGATCCCCCGTAGGAGACGTGGGACCTGGTGGAAGGTGTTTGGGTCACAGGACCAGAGCCCTCATGAATGGCTTGGCTCCTCCCCATTGTAATGAGTTACCCTGAGAGCTGTTTGTTTAAAGAGCCTGGCACCTCCCCACCCCACCTTCTCTCACCATGTGACATGTCTGCTCCCACTTCACTTTCCACCATGACTGGAAACTTCCTGAGGTCCTCACAAGAAACAGATGTTGGCACCATGCATCTTGTATAGTCTGCAGAACCATGAACCAGAGAAACCCCATTTCTTTATAAATTACCCAGCCTTGGGTATTCCTTTACAGCAATGCATAACAAACTAACACAATAACCGTGCCTTCTTGGGGTTATATCTTCTCATGGCTTCCCTTGTTGTTTTTTCATACTTACAATGTCACAATTAGTCCTTGGCCACACTCCTGATCTTACTCTTCGGGTTCCTCTCTTCTTTGTTCTTGGTTCTATTCTCAGATTTTCCATAAACGTCATCCATAATGCAAGTTTTTGGTAATGGAATGAAACTGAACATTGGAGTTTCACATAATAAAGAGATTAATAATAAATTTCACACATCCCTGTTCTTAAAAGGACTAAACCTTTCTTATCAAGGGGTTTCCTTCCAGGCTCATGTTTCTCTTTTAAGTCCCAGGTTTCCCAGGTCTCCTTGGAGCTGACACCTTTCTGTTCAAGACTTCCCACACACCTCTATCTTCTTCTGCATATCTGAGGATCTCAAAATTTATTCTACTTTAAGATGCCTTAGCATTTCCTTTTCTATCTTCACTCATCTCAGCTATATTTTGAGGGTATTCTTTACATAATTAAAATTAACAAGAAGGTATTATAATATATAAAAACTTAGTTTCCCCTGAGAGTTATTCTACTTTTTAAAATAAAAACTTTTGTTCACTTCCAACATAAATATGTTCTCGTGTAATTTACAATTATAAGACATGTTCCATTCTTTAATTGAGGTGAAATACACATAACATGAAATTACCATTTTAAATGAACGGTTCAGTGGCATTTAATATCTTTACAACGTTGTCCAATCACTGCTACTTTCTAGTTCCAAAATATTTTCATCATATCAAAACAAAACCTTGTTTCCAATAAGGAGTTATTTCTCTGTTATGGGTTGAATCGTGCCTCACTGAAAAAAAAAAAAAAAAGATCCTAAGCCCTGAAACATCAGAATATGACCTTATTTGGAAATAGACTTAAGGCAGATGGGATTCCTTGAAATGAGGTTATCCTGGAGGAGTTGGGGTAGGGGAGTGGGATATTAATTCAATATGACTAGTGTTCTAATAAGAAGACAGCCATGTGAAGACAGAGATGCACTGGTAGTACACCCCATGACAACAAAGTCAGAGACTGGAGTTATGCCACTGTGAGCCAAGGGACTCCAAAGATCGCTTGGCACATCAGCAGAGACTAGAAGGCAAGGAAGGATTCCGCTACAGGTTTCAGAGGAAACATGTTTCCACTGACATCTTGATTTCAGACTTCTTACCTTCATTGTGAAAGTAAATATTTATTGTGTAACTTACTTGGCTGGTGGTAATTTATGATGGCAGCCCTAGGAAATGATACACTTATATTCCCTCTACCCCTACCCACTGGTAAACACCAATCTGCTGTCTGTCTCTGTGGAAAAACTTGTTCTGATATTCCATACAAATGGAACCACACAATGTCTGACCCTCTGTGTTTGACCTCTTTCATTTAGCAAAATGTTTTTGAGGTTCATTCACATTTTATTTATTTATTTATTTATTTATTTATTTATTTATTTATTTATTGGGGGGACAGAGTCTCGCTCTGTCACCCAGGCTGGAGTGCAGTGGCAGAATCTCGGCTCACTGCAACCTCTGCCTCCCGGGTTCACGCCATTCTCCTGCCTCAGCCTACCAAGTAGCTGGGACTACAGGCGCCTGCCACCACGCCCAGCTAATTTTTATTTTTTTCTTGTATTTTTAGTAGAGATGGGGTTTCACCGTGTTAGCCAGGATGGTCTCGATCTCCTGACCTCGCGATCCGCCCGCCTCGGCCTCCCAAAGTGCTGGGATTACAGGCGTGAGCCACCGCGTCCGGCCTCATTCACATTTTAATATGTATCAGCACTTCACTGCTTTTTAATGGTTGACTAATATTGCACTGTATACACATATCACAGTTGTTAATAAAAATTTGGGCTGTTTCCATCTTTCGGCAAATGTGAAAAATTCTGCTAGAAACATTTGAGTACAAATTTTTTTTCTCTTTTTTTGAATTTTATTTCTTTTGGGTACGGAGCAAGGAGGGTGATTGCTGGGTCATATGGTCATTCTGTGCTTAACTTTTTGAGAATGCACAGTATCTATTTGTAACTTGTCATTTAACCTTGTCTTACAAAGAGTATATATTTCAATTATATTGTCTTTGTGAGTACAGTCTTACTAAATATTCACAAAATAATAAAGTATCCAACATTTACTGAGTTTCTACTGCATGCTAGATATACAATACATAAGTCTACGAGCCTCTCAAGCATGAATCTCATTTCATTACTACGGACTTTCTATGACTCCTTCACTACCGTAATCTCCTTTTTTCAGAAAACTGAAAGTATACATTATCTGACCTTGCTTTTTGAGTTACTCAGTGGTAGAGTTATTATTAAAAACTAATGGCTTGGACTCTAGAACCTGTACTCTTGCTTAGTCCACGATTCTCTTAACCTTCTATATTACTGATACACCATGAGTTAATAAATGATTCCCCACTCATGTTGTTTCTTGTGGTTTGCTATGTTCTATATCACTGCAGCAAGTAGCCTCTTTGGGGATCTATTTTGATATTCTTAGCTTTTGGTGCCTTTGGATGAATCATAATGAAACTACTGGGTCTGAAAATTTGATGATTCTCAGGTATCTTGCCATGTGGCTCTCAAAGAATTTAAAAGATTTAACAGTTTTTGTCCATTTGGCAAGAATTTTTTTAATGGAAATGAATTCTACCTATTTGTCATGTTTGGTGACATTATCCATGTCCCAGATAATCAGAACAATGGCTTTTGTTGGTTGAAACTTGTCACTAGTAAGGCTTTCGGCTTGACACATTAAAATACATCATCCCTGCATACAGAATATAAGCTTAGTCCCAATGTCTTTGGGACTAAGTTGCACACAATCTTTTTTTTTTTTTTTTTTTTTAAGAAGGAGTCTCACTCTGTTACCAGGCTGGAGTGCAGTGTCACGATCTTGGCTCACTGCAACCTCTGGCTCCTGGGTTCAAGCAATTCTCCCGCCTCAGCCACCAGAGTAACTGTGTTACAGGCATGCAACACCATGCCCAGCTAATGTTTGTATTTTTAGTAGAGATGGGATTTCACCATGTTGGCCAGGCTGGTCTTGAACTCCTGACCTCAAGTTATCTGCCTGCTTCAGCCTCCCAAAGTGCTGGGATTATAGGCATGAACCATGTGCCTGGAAACATGATCTTTTAAAATACTATTGATCTTAGGAAATACATTAGACTTATGTAAGTAGATTTAGTCAAAAATCATATTATTTCTGAAAAAAAGAAACAACCAAGCTCTTAATTGCTCCTATTTTCAAGACTAGCCATAATGTACTCCAACACCACATTTTGCCCAGTTATGTCCAGTGAAACTTTCTGCCATGATAGAAGTGTTGTATAGTTTTGCACTAATATGGTATCTACTAACTACGTATGACGACTGAGAAGTTGAAATGTAATTAATTTAACTGAGGAACTACATTTTTTATTTTATTTAAATTTAATTTACTGGGCAGTAGTTAACACATTGGGCAGTGCAGCTTTAGAGTTTTCCCTTCCCTTCCCATCCCTTCCCTTCCCTTCCCTTCCCTTCCTTTCCTTGTCCCTGTCCCTGTCCCTGTCCCTTTCCCTTTCCCTTTCCCTTTCCCTTTCCTTCCTTTCCTTTCTCCTTTTCTTTCTTTTTTTGGTAGGATCTTACTCTGTCACCCAGGCTGGAGTGATATGGCACAATCATGGCTCAATGCAGCCTCGACCTCCTGGGCTCAAGCAATCCTCCTACCTCAGCCTCCCAAGTAACTGGGACTACAGGTGCATGCCACCATGCCTGGCTAATTTTTGTATTTCTTGTAAAGACAGGGATTTGCCATGCTGCCTAGGTTGATCTCAAACTCCTAGGGTCAAGTAATCCACCTGCCTCGGCCTCCCAAAGTGTTAGGATTATGGGCATGAACCACAACCATGCCCATTTCTAATAATACGTATTTATTCTCATGAGCTCATCTCAGGATAGTTAATTAGGTATATTCTTGAAATAAAATTTGCATTTTGAATTTCTGAGTGGTTATATCTGAAGTCATCTTTCCCTCAGTGTGTGACTATAACTTTCATTCAGATAAAAATGTGTGTGGTTCCAGGAACAGAAAACCAAACACCACATGCTCTCATTTGTAAGTGGGAGCTGAACAATGAGAACACATGGATACAGGGAGGGGAACAACACGCACTGGGGCCTGTTGGCAGGGTCAGTGGGGAGATCATCAGGATAAATAGCTAATGCATGCAGGGCTTAATACCTAGGTGATAGGTTGATGAGTGCAGCAAACCACCATGGCACATATTTACATAACAAACCTGCACATCCTGCACATGTATGCTGGAATTTGAAATTAAATTTTTAAAAAATGTGTGTGGTCCTAAACAAATAACAAGTGTAAAATTATTTTATTCCATTGCAAGGCATTGTGTCTTATGAAAATTAAAGAAATAGAGAAATTTGGTGAATAATCTGGATAATGGAAAACCTGAATTCTAGCCCATTTGCTGGGAATCACTTTTCCAACCTATGTCTTTAGGCCTCATCTATAAAATGAACAGTTTGATTTGAATGTTTAGTTAGACTTCTCCAATTTGGGCATTCTTCTTCCTTTGTCTCTGCCTCAGTCACCATAAGATGTACACTTTCAAACTTTATTCTGGGAAATTCCCATTCCCTGTATCTATGGTCTCTCTGGGAAAAAAACAGATAAAAACACTAGAATGTGATTGTCAGCTTTAGTTAATGGGACAGCTGTTCTCTGCACTCAGATGCTGTGCTGAGAAAAGGAGACAAGTTTGTCTTGATCACAAACCATCCTGAACATTGCAGGATGAAATGATTTCATTTGAAACATCTGAATCAATTAAGAAATATTGTTTGTGTTTTATTTTGTTTACTCCCACAAGCAAAAGCAAAAAAATATGCTGCTTCTGAAATGCCAATGCCAAGAATACTCTATCTTATGCATTTTAATTCTAAGAGAACATGTTTAAACAAGAAAGTGGATATTCCTCCATAAAGAAAATTGAATATTTAAAGATATAAATGCATTAAGCAATCTATGCGAATTCCAGAAGCACAAGATAAAATGCGCTAATGAATGTTTCTTCTGAACATAGGAAAAATGAGCAATTTTTTCTCTTGTCCAAGAATACATAGTGCAACATACCCACGTACTTCCACAACATTTTATATTTTCTGCATAAAGCCATAGGTAAGGCTCTGAAATGGACCACAAATCTGTATCTAGTTAACAGAACAATTTCTACAAAATGTCTTTCTTTTATGTAGCTATGTATCCAAACTGTTTCAGAAACAGATTTATATCTAGATTGCTTCCATTTTCACAGTTTTAAGAATTCACACCCTATAGACTTTATGAAGCTCCTTTTAAACCAAAGTTTTTTCATACAGTAATGGATGGCTCATACAGTAATGGATGGCTCCCAGAAACTTTAGAATAGAGGTTTCAGTTCAAAGTAGAGATATGAAAATTGTATTTATGTAACTGGAGTATTTACCACAGAAAGAAAAAGTAAAAAATTAAGATAAAACTGTCTTTGTTCCTACATCTTTGTCTACCTAAGGAAAAAATATATGAAGTAAATTAATAATAATAGAAAAAAGCAACATAAAATATACTATAATAAAATAATTATAAAAGAAAAATAATAAGACTATGCTGCATCTGAATATTTGCATTTGTGAAATGGGAGTTTGGGGTTCTCTCATTCATTTAAATTCTGTACCTTTAAGTTAAGTTTATTAAAAAAAAGACATTTAAAGAAGTTCTCCAGCAAAAGCAGGAAGGCATATGCCTGGTGGCCACCACCAACTCACAGGCTCAGTCTCATAAATAGGCAGCTAATTATAAAGTGCCTTTTGAAAAACATACAGCCTGACGTCATTTTCTATGGTGACACTTTGTGCCAAAATACATACAGAATTAGGGTTGGGTTAATTACTGTCCCATGGAGATTTTAAAACTTTTCTTCCTTCTCAATAATTAGTTTAATGCTGTGAAAAAAAATCCAAAAACACACATCCCAGAAAGGCTCCAAGTAAGACAAAACATAGTAAGTGTGCCAAGCATCCACAACCCACTGCATATTGATGGTGAGTTGATTAATATGGCATTATAAGGCAAAACAAAAATTGAATCTTCACTATGCCCTTTCGATTACTGTTTTAAAGGGAGGCAGGACAGAAGGGATGAATAATAGACCTAATAGGGAAACATTTCATTGGGTTTTTCATTATAGTAAAAACATCTCAGTAGAGAGGTAAAATGCATTTACTAAATTCACCGGAATGGAGATGTGATTGTTAGAACACTTTAGATGCTTTATAAATTGATTTTGCACTAATCTCCTTTTTGAAATCTGAGCACAAGGAAGAAAAGAAGTATCTCCTTTCATAATACAGCTGGAGGACACTGAAAATGGTCTTTATTTCCAGACATTTTGGATTATGGGTTTTATTCTGACAATCATTTTGAACCGAGAAATGGAAGTATCAGCTATTAAAAATAAATTAACTCCCAAATTGTGATTACGACCTCAACTTTAGCGAGTTTATCAATGGGGAAAAATCTTTTTCTAAATATTCGTTTTAGCATATGTGTCTTTTATATTTGGCCAATTTAGCTCTTGCCTTCAAATGTGAAAGTGATCTCTAATTGTTATTAACAGAGCTAATAAAGTCATGTAAGTTATATCCAGCCAACTGAAAAACACAGGATAATATATAAACTGAATCTTATTATTTTTATTAATATGTACATTATATATGTGTATAAAATATATACATTAATGTACTCTATGTACATAAAATATATATAAATATACACTTTAAATATATTTGTGTTTAATTACACAAACATATTTTTAATGTATAAAATTTTGCAGGTTTGCCAAGGGTAGCAAAAAAACTACACCAGAAAAAAAAGACGTTGTATGAAAACAGTATCATAACTAGTTATAGCTAACAACTAAAAATGAAAAAAGTCCACAGCTGATAGGAGTGGAAAATTAAGAAGGATATATTTTATGTATACAAAATCCTCACATATTGTGAATACAAGTCGAGTCTGACTGAAGACCCTAGCCAAACTCATTTACCCAGGTGAGATTAGCAATTGGACAGATTAATAGCAGTTTCCACTTGGAAACAAGAAAATGAAGCTCTCATCTACACTTCTGGCCCTTCTCTTTTAAAACAGGGCAGCAGTCTTGCCATTCCAGGAGGTGGCTATGTTTGGCAAAGTGTTACAAGAATCGAGAGTGATGGGAAAACTCCCATTCCTGTTAGAATCGATTCCATAACTGCCTTGTCAATAAACTGAGGTTAAACCATGGTGGGAGTGATTTCAAAATGCTATGCTTCTTGGATCCAGAAAAAAAATAGAGATGTGAAAACTGGCTATTCTTTACCCATTTCCTAATGAAAGAATAGAAGCTGCCACTGCCGAGGCATTTGAGATACATTCTTTTTTTCTGTGATGCCTACTGGTTTCAAGAAGGCATCATTTGAGAAGAGAGTAGTTTTATTAGAATTGTGATATTTTTGATTACCTCTCTTCCAGTTGATAAGTTGATGATTTAGGCAGGTAATGAACTAACCAGATTTGGGAAGAGTTAGCAAATCAGTGAAATGTGTCCTTCACATCCTTCTACCACCTGTCTTTTTTCTATCCATCTATCACCTAACTTACATCTCCAAAATCTAGTTAATGTGATGTTATTTGCTATCACGGCAACTGACTCAGTTCTGTGCACTAAAGTAACATTTCCTTCCCTCCATAACACAGTTCACCCTGTTCAGTCCTCTAATCATTGCCAAGAAGACAAAATTGATTTAATAAATGAGGTGTACATTAGTTTTGAATGGTATTCACTGCCTAATACTTTAATGACCCCATGGGTGTTCGTAGTTTAGAACAAGTCAGTAGAGAATCCAAGGAATGATTGCATTTGTCTTTTCTTGGTTTTGATCGTTTTGCATATACCTGAATGAAAGTAAATCCTTAAGGAAATATTTTTGCATAAACCAAAACCTGAATGACCTGGTTAGGCTATTTTATAGTTAATTTATATACATTTATAGTTAAATTATATAAATAGATATCTATATAAATATATATATAAATATAATTATAAACATACATTTATATATCTGTTTAAACATAGTTTAATTATATAAATATATAGTTAAATTATAAAGTATATAGACACATATATGTATATCTATATATTTGTGCGTAGAAAGATGATACTTTAAAATACTAATTACAAAGCATAGTATAGTAAATGAATAAGCCAGTAATGTAGTCATTTATTTTCAAGTATCATATACTGTACAGAATGTGTTGTACTCTTATACAACAAGCAGCATAGAAGGTTAGTTTACACCAACAGCACCAGAAATATTTGACTAGTATTTTGTGCTACAATGTTAGGAAGGCTGTGACATCACTAGGTGATAGTCATCTTCCAGCTCCATTACAATCTTATGGGACCTCCATCTTACATGCTGTTCAGCATTGATAAAAACATCTCTATGTGACACATGGCTATGCTTGATATATTAGATCATATCAGCTCTTATTCAAAATCCATCACCTTTAAGACATCTATATTTGGTCTTTGAGCTATCCAAAATAGAAATATGTTAAATATATTTTTGTTAAGTGTTTTCAATTTATCATGATTGACAGTTCTCTGTTGGTGCTAGAAAATTTCCATTTTGACTTCATTATTTTTGCCTGAAGATGCCAGGTTAAAGTTGATATCTGAGAATTGCAACAGTTCTATTCCTATTAATTATGTCATCATACTAATGTTTCTGGTTGTTGACAGCTTGTAAAGATTTTTATCCTTAGATTTTTATGATAAATTATTTTCATTCCCTTTAAGTAAATTGGATTCTCCTAATCTTCTGAGCCTTCTATCCAGTCAGATCACATATAAATGTTAAAATGTAAACACACACCATGTAAAACAATACAAAACAAGAGGAACCTGCAAAAAATCAAATCTGCAATTATCTTTTATGACAGTCACATTACTAAATATATTAATATTGTTTTATATGTTAGATCTTTAACTTTTAATTTAGTAATCTAAAATTTTATTTTTGAAAAACTGTAGAGTCTTATCACCCAAGTTTGCAGACAACTGGTGGCTCAGAAAGGTATTAAATGATGTATACAAGGTCACAAAACCAGTAAATGAAGAGACTGGTGTGGAAATGAGACCTGCCTTCCTCCAAAGACCAGATCCTGTCATACATAATTTCAACTCACCAGGGTCCTCAGGGTGTGTGATATTTAATCCCCAGTCATAATACTTAAGTACCATTTAGAAATGAGACAATTCCTAAGTAATTCTAATGGATTAAAAACAATCTGGAAAAAAAAAACAGTCTGGTAGTGCATGGTGGCTCATGCCAGTAATCCCAGCATTTTGGGAGGCTGAGGCAGGTGGATCATGAGGTCAGGAGTTCAAGATCAGCCTAGCCAACATGGTGAAACCCTGTCTCTACTATTAAAAATTTTTTTTAAAAAGTACGAAAGTACAAAAAAAGTCTGCTCCTTTTAAATGAGTTTGTTTGCAGTAGCAGGGAACAGAAAATACTGATTAAAAACTAAAACTCTGGTGGAAGGAGAAGGGCAAGTGTGGCTGGCAACGTGGGATCGCCAGGGTCCTAAAGACAGATGCTGGCTGAAAAGGACAATCCACTTATTTAAGCATATACTTTTTTATTATTTATTTATTTATTTTTTGAGACGGAGTCTCACTCTGTTGCCAGGCTGGTGTGATGTCAGCTCACTGCAACCTCCGCCTCCTGGATTCAAGCGATTCTCCTGGCTCAGCCTCCTGAGTAGCTGGGAAACAGTTTTTTGTTTTTTTTTTTTTTTTTTTTTTTTTCCATTTGGCTGTTTTCATTTGTTTTTTAAATTAAAAAATTAGATTCCTGAGCAGGATGGCCAAATAGGAACAGCTCCGGTCTACAGCTCCCAGCAAGACCAACAGAGAAGGCAGGTGATTACTGCATTTCCAACTGAGGTAGCCAGTTCATCTCACTGGGACCAGTTAGACAGTGGGTGCAGCCCACAGAGGGTAAGCAGAAGCAGGGTGGGGCATTGCCTCACCCGGGAAGCACAAGGGGTCAGGGAACTCCCTCCCCTAGCCAAGGGAAGCCATGAGGGACTGTGCTGTGAGGGACAGTGCTCTCTGACCCAGATACTACGCCTTTCCCATGGTCTTCACAACCCACCCACCAGGAGATTCCCTCAGGTGCCTACACCACAAGGGCCCTGGGTTTCAAGCACAAAACTGGGTGGCTGATTGGGCAGAAACCAAGCTAGCTGCAGGAGGGGTTTTTTTTCCCCCATACCCCAGTGACGCCTGGAAAGCCAGCGAGACAGAACTTTTCACTCCCCTGGAAAGGGAGCTGAAGTCAGAGAGCCAAGTGTTCTTGTTCAGTGGATTGTACCCCCACAGAGCTCAGCAAGCTAAGATCCACTTGCTTGAAATTCTCGCTGCCAGCACAGCAGTGTGAAGTCCACCCAGGGCTCCAGCTTGGTGGGGGGAGGTGGATCTGCCATTACTGAGGCTTGAGTAGGTGGTTTTCCTGGTCATAGTGTAAACAAAGCCACTGGGAAGTTTGGACTGGGCAGAGCCCACCACTGCTCCTCAAAGCCACTGTAGCCAGACTGCCTCTCCAGATTCCTCCTCTCTGGCAGAGCATCTCTGAAAGAAAGGCAGTAGCCTCAGTCAGGGACTTATAGATAAAACTCCCATCTCCCTGGGACAGGGCACCAGGGGGAAGGGGCGGCTGTGGGTACAACTTCAGCAGACTTAAACGTTCCTGCCTGCCAGCTCTGAAGAGAGCAGCGGATCTCCCAGCACAGCGCTCCAGGTCTGCTAAGGGACAGACTGCCTCCTCAAGTGGGTCCTGACCCCTGTGCCTCCTGACAAGGAAAAACCTCCCAGCAGGGGTCGACAGATATCTCATACAGGAGAGCTCTGGTGGGTGCCCCTCTGGGAGGAAGCTTCCAGAGAAAGGAGCAGGCAGCATTCTTTGCTGTTATGCAGCCTCTGCTGGTGATACCCAGGTAAACAGGATCTGGAGTGGACCCCCAGCAAACTCCAGCAGACCTACAGAAGAGAGTGCTGACTGTTAGAAGAAAAACTAACAAACAGAAATCAACAGCATCAACATCAGCAAAAAGAACAACCACTCAAAAACTCCATCCGAAGATTACCAACAGCAAAGATCAAAGGTAGATAAATCCACAAAGATGAGGAAAAACCAGCACAAAAAGGCTGAAAATTCCAAAAACCAGAAATGCCCCTTCTCCTCCAAAGGATCACAACTCCTCGCCAGCAAGGGAAAAAAACTGGATGGAGAATGAGTTTGATGAATTGACAGAAATAGGCTTCAGAATGTGGGTAATAACAAACTCTTCCGAGCTAAAGGAGCATTTTCTAACCCAATGCAAGGAAGCTAAGAACCTTGATAAAAGGTTAGAGGAATTTCTAACTAGAATAACCAGTTTAGAGAAGAACATAAATGACCTGATGGAGCTGAAAAACACAGCACAAGAACTTCATGAAGCATACAGAAATATCAGTAGCCAAATGGATCAAGCAGAAGAAAGTCTATCAGAGATTGAAAATCAACTTATTGAAATAAAGTGCAAAGAAAAGATTAGAGAAAAAAGAATGAAAAGAACAAAGCCTCCAAGAAATATGGGATTATGCAAAATGATCAAACCTATGTTTGATTGGTATACCTGAAAGTGACAGGGAGAATGGAATCAAGTTGGAAAACACAATTCAGGATATTATCCAGAACTTCCCCAACCTAGCAAGACAGGCCAACATTCAAATTCTGGAAATACAGAGAACACCACAAAGATACTCCTCGAGAAGAACAACCCCAAGAAACATAATCGTCAGATTAACCAAGGTTGAAATGAAGGGAAAAAAAATGTTAAGGGCAGCCAGAGAGAAAGGTTACCCACAAACAGAAGCCCATCAGACTAACAGGGAATCTCTCTGCAGAAACCCTGCAAGCCAGAAGAGAGTGGGGGCCAATATTCAACATTCTTAAAGAAAAGAATTCTCAAAGTAGAATTTCATATCCACCCAAACTAAGCTTCATAAGTGAAGGGGAAATAAAATCCTTTACAGAAAAGCAAATGCTGAGGGATTTTGTCACCACCAGGCCTGCCTTACAAGAGCTCCTGAAGGAAGCACTAAATGTGGAAAGGAAAAACTGGCACAAGCCACTGCAAAAAGAAACCAAAATGTAAAGACCATTGACACTATGAAGAAATTGCATCAACTAACGGGCAAAATAACCAGCTAGCATCATAATGACATGATCAAATTTACACATAACATTAGTAAACTTAAATGTAAACTGGCCAAATACCCCAATTAAAAGGCACAGACTGGCAAATTGGATAGTCAAGAACCATATGTGTGCTGTATTCAGGAGACCCATCTAGTGAAAAGACACACAATATGCTCAAAATAAAGGGATGGAGGAAGATTTACCAAGCAA
The DNA here is from genome assembly GCF_029289425.2 of Pan paniscus. Lineage (NCBI taxonomy): Eukaryota > Metazoa > Chordata > Mammalia > Primates > Hominidae > Pan > Pan paniscus. Next base: position 43,088,030 of record NC_073258.2, on the reverse strand, counting down.
ATGGAAAGCAAAAAGAAGCAGGGGTTGCAATCCTAGTCTCTGCTAAAACAGACTTTAAACCAACAAAGATCAAAAAAGACAAAGAAAAGCATTAGATAATGGTAAAGGGATTAATTCAACAAGAAGATTGAACTATTCTAAGTATATATGCACCCAGTACAGGAATACCCAGATTCATAAAGCAAGTCCAGAGAGACCTACAAGGAGACTTAGACTCCCACACAATAATAATGGGAGAATTTAACACCCCACTGTCAATATTAGACAAATCCATGAGACCGAAGGTTAACAAGGATATCCAGGACTTAAACTCAGCTCTGCACCAACCAGACCTAGTAGACATCTACAGAACTCTCCACCCCAAATCAACAGAATATACATTCTTCTCAGCACCACATCACACTTATTCTAAAATCAACCACATAATTGGAAGTAAAACACTCCTCAGCAAATGCAAAAGAATGGAAATCATAACAAACTGTCTCTCAGACCTCAGTGCAATGAAATTAGAACTCAGAATTAAGAAACTCAAAACCACACAACTACATGGAAACTGAAAAACCTCCTACTGAATAACTATTGGGTAAATAATGAAAGGAAGACCAAAATAAATAAGTTATTTGAAACCAATGAAAATAAAGACACAACCTACTAGAATCTCTGGGACACAGCTAAAGCAATGTTTAGAAGGAAATTTATAGCACTAAATGCCCACAGGAGAAAGCAGGAAAGATCTAAAATCGACATGCTAACATCACAATTAAACGAACTAGAGAAGCAAGAGCAAACAAATTGAAAACCTAGCAGAAGACAAGAAATAACTAAGATCAGAGCAGAATTGAAGGAGACAGAGACATGAAAAACCCATCAAAAAATCAATCCAGGGACTTTTTTTAGAAAAAAAGATAAATAGATAGACCACTAGCCAGAATAATAACGAAGAAAAGAGAGAAGAATCAAATATACACAATAAAAACTGATAAAAGGGATATCACCACTGATCCCTCAGAAATAAAAACTACCATCAGAGAATACTATAAACACCTCTACACAAATAAACTAGAAAATAGAAAGGGATAAATTCCTGGACACATACACCCTCCCAAGACTACACCAGGAAGAAGTTGAATTCCTGAATAGACCAATAACAAGTTCTGAAATTGAGACAGTAGTTAATATCGTACCAATCAAAAAAAAAAAAAAAGCCCAGGACCAAACGGATTTACAGCCTAATTCCACCAGAGGTACAAAGAGAAGTTTGTGCCATTCCTTCTGAGACTATTTCCAACAATGGAAAAAGAGGGACTCCTATCTTACTCATTTTATGAGGCCAACATCATCACAATACTAAAACCTGGCAGAGACACAACAAAGAAAGAAAATTTCAGGCCAGTATCCCTGATGAACATTGAAACAAAAATCCTCAATAAAATACTGGCAAACTGAATCCAGCAACACATTAAAAAGCTTATCCACCACGATCAAGTCAGCTTCAACCCTGGGATGCAAGTCTGGTTCAACATACGCAGATCAACAAACATAATCCATCACATAAACAGAAACAATGACAAAAACCACATGGTTATCTCAATAGATGCAGAAAAGGCGTTCAATAAAATTCAACACTCCTTCATGCTAAAAAACATTCAATAAACTAGGTATTGATGGAAAGTATATCAAAATAATAAGAGCTATTTATGACAAACCTACAGCCAATATCATATTGAATGAGCAAAAGCTGAATCATCCCCTTTGAAAACTGACACAAGACAAGGATGCCCTCTCTCACCACTCCTATTCAACATAGTATTGGAAGTTCTGGCCAGGGCAATCAGGTAAGAAAAAGAAAGAAAGGGTATTCAAATAGGAAGAGAGGAAGTCAAATTATCTTTGCAGATTACAGGATTGTATATTTAGAAAACCCTATCGTCTCAGCCCCCAAACTCCTTAAGCTGATAAGCAACTTCAGCAAAGTCTCAGGATACAAAAATCAATGTGCAAAAATCACAAGCATTCCTATACACCAATAATAGAGAGCCAAATCATGAGCAAACACCCACTCACAATTGCCACAAAGAGAATAAATTACCTAGAAATACAACTTACAAGAGATGTGAAGGGCCTCTTCAAAGAGAACTACACACCACTGCTCATGGAAATAAGAGAGGACACAAACAAATGGAAAAACATTCCATTCTCATAGATAGGAAGAATTAATATCAGGAAAATGGCCATACTGCCCAAAGTAATTTATAGATTCAATGCTATTCCCATCAAGCTAACATTGACTTTCTTCACAGAATTAGATAAAAACTAGTTTAAATTTCATATGAAACCAAAAAAGAGCCATAATAGCCAAGACAATCCTAAGCAAAAAAACAAAGCTGGAAGCATCAGGTTACAAGGCTACAGCAACCAAAACAGCATGGAACTGGTACCACAACAGATATATAGACCAGTGGAACAGAACAGAGGCCTTAGCAGTAACACCACGCATTTACAACCATCTGATCCTTGACAAACTAGACAAAAACAAGCAATGGGGAAATCTTCCCTATTTAATAAATGGCATTGGAAAAACTTGCTAGCCACAAGCAGAAAACTGAAACTGGACCCCTTCCTTACACCTCATACAAACATTAACTTAAGATGGATTAAAGACTTAAATGTGAGACCTAAAACCATAAAAACCCTACAAGAAAAACTAGGCAATACCATTGAGGACATAGGCATGGACAAAGACTTCATGACTAAAACACCAAAAGCAATGGCAACAAAAGCCAAAATAGGCAAATGGGATCTAATTAAACTAAAGAGCTTATGCACAGCTAAAGAAACTATCATCAGAGTGAACAGGCAACCTACAGAATGGGAGAAAATTTTTGCAATCTGTCCATCTGACAGAGGGCTAATATCCAGACTCCACAAGGAACTCAAACAAATTTACAAGAAAAAAAAAAGAACATCAGAAAGTGGGTGAAGGATCTGAACAGACATTTCTCAAAAGAAGACATTTATGCAGCCAACAAACATGAAAAAAAGCTCATCATCACTGATCATTAGAAAAATTCAAATCAGAACCACAATGAGATACCATCTCATGCCAGTTAGATTGGCCATGATTAAACAGTAAGGAAACAACAGATGCTACTGAGGATGTGGAGAAATAGGAATGCTTTTACACTGTTGATGGTAGCGTAAATTAGTTCAACCATTGTGGGAGACAGTATGGCGATTCCTCAAGTATCTAGAACCAGAAATATCATTTGACCCAGCAATCCCATTACTGGGTATATACCCAAAGGATTATAAATCATCCTACTATAAAGACACATGCACAGGTATGTTTATTGCACCACTATTTACAACAGCAAAGACTTGGAATCAACACAAATGTCCATTAATGTTAGGCCGGATAAAGAAAATATGGCACATATATACCATGGAATACTATGCAGACATACAAAAGAATGAGTTCATGTCCTTTGCAGGGACATGGATGAAGCTGGAAACCATCGTCCTCAGCAAACTAACACAGGAACAGAAAACCAACCTCCGCATTGGAAGTTCTGGCCAGGGCAATCAGGTTCTCGCTCATAAGTGGGAGTTGAACAATGAGGACATATGGGCACTGGGAGGGGAGCATCACACACCGGGGCCTGTCGACATGTAGGTGCAAGGGGAGGGATGATGTTAGATGAAATACCTAATGTAGATGACAGGTTGATGGATGCAGCAAACCACCATGGCACATGCATACCTATGTAACAAACCTGCACATTCTGCACATGTATGTCAGAACTTAAGGTATAATAAAAAGAAAAAAATAAGAAACAACAAAAATAAAAGAAAAAAGAGATTATGAAAAAATTAACAAATTAAAATTGTATATATTTATGTTGTACAACATGACGTTTTAAAATATGTACACATTTTTAAAGAAAAAAAAAACAGCATGATGTTTTAAAACATGTATACATTTTTAAAGAAAACAAAAGAAACCCTAGCTTTCTTTTGATTAAGAAAAATTTAAAAAAGGACAAAAAGAAAGTATGTGTACATTGTGGAATGGCTTAGTCAAAGTAATTAACACATACATTATCACATATCCTTATCATTTTTTGTGTGTGGTAAGAACACTTAAAAGCTTCTCTCTTAGCAATCTTCAAGTATGCGATGCATTGTTGTTTCTTTCATTGTTGTAAAATGGCCTTTTGGAAACATTTTAGTTACCTATAAAGGATGCAGACACATTACACCAATTACTTGTCGAATTATTATTTGGAGTTTAGTAATAAATGAGAAAGTAACGATTCCTAAACAAAACAAAAACAAAAAGCACTAAAACTCTAGATACAGGTCTGGCCTCAAGATTAGTTGATCTAATAGTTCAATCATACCAAGATCCAGGCTTTTTCCACCCATATAATCTGTATTCTTTTTGGATATCTTTTACAGTCATATCACTAGCAAGAGGTCTACAGCACCTCTGTATCTTTCAATGTCCAAAGGAAAGAGAAGGGCCCATTTCATTTTCTGTCTCTTTCTTAAGAATGTGGAAAAATACCTAGCAGATAATTTCATTTTGACTTACTAGCCAAATTAGGTCATATTCCCATTCCAGTAACCACTGGCATTGGAAATAACATTACTATTTTTGGTTTAGAGCAAATAATTAAGATTTAACAAATAAATAGCACTGATTCAACCGCTGTATTTTTTTTATTTTGTATTTTTTTATTATACTTTAAGTTTAAGGGTACATGTGCACAACGTGCAGGTTAGTTACATATGTATACATGTGCCAACATGACTGTAAACTAGTTCAATTGCTGTATTTTTAAAGGCACAGCCATCTACACATCCCATATTTATTTTCCAAGGGCCATTTTAATCTGTTTGTAAAATTCAAGGCTACCTGCTCATAGAATCAAAAATAAGTGACTGGAGCACCAATAATGTCTCAGAATTTATCTGCATCTTTCAAAGTTAGAGTTCCAAAAAATATGGCTCCGAAAAGTTTATTTTGCTATTTATTCACTTCTACTAGCCATGTAAAGCTCCTTATATAAAACTCCTCATACTCTCTAACCACTGTTGTCTGAACTATCAGTGAGAGATAAAAAAATAATATTTTGATTGAACCATATGAAGTCACTAATATTTCACCAATATTTGCAATTGAAAATGTAAAATTTCAAGTTGTTACTATATGAACACCAATGTTTAAGTGAGATAAATATTTCTAAAATTTTGAGCATACTGCTTAGCAGGTAACTATTATGGAATAAATGGTTTAGGAATCTGCATAAACTTGTTTTGAACATAGTTGCTTTGTATCCTTACCAATGTTAAGATAACAGATTCCTTAGTTTTACTACTTTAGAGAAAGGAAGATAGAGAATAGAGAAAGCTCTCTGCCCTTCAATTGGTTAGAAATATCGTATTTCATCAGAGAGAGTGAGAAAGAGAGAGAAAATCCAAACTTGAGACATTCATTAGTTAACTTGGGTGTTTTGAAAATTGTTGATAATGATGGCTCAGGTGAGATGAAAAAGGGATGCTAGTAGGGAATGTCAGCCCATCGGGAAGTAAAAACTATAGGAAATGAAAGAATAATTCTAAGATGGGGATTTTCAGATGCCTGCGAGGAGTTCCCAGTCAACTACCTAGTACATAGGGTTGGTCTCGTCCTAATTGCTGGTATTAAAGGACTGAGAGTAAGTCCAGATATCAAATGAAAATGAGAATAATAATAGTAGACTAGAATGGCTGCTTGGCCCCTTAATGGGAGTAAATAGAGGAAACAGTCATCCAATGTGGCTATTGCACTATCCAGGGGTCAGTTCGTCACCAAGCAAGTGGTTCTCAAATTTCAATATAGATTAGAATGAAAATTCAATATAGATTAGAATTTCAATAGAGATTAGAATCTCAATAGGCTCAGAAATGTCACTTCTCAAATTCTACAAAAGATGTTTGGAACAGGCTGAATGAAAACACAGGTTTCGTTCTGTGCTCACAGTGCTGTATTATACCCTGCTCTAATGGGTAAGTGTCACTTTGCAAATTCTACAAAAAGAGTGTTTGGAGCCTGGTGAATGAGAACACCACAGAGTTGTAGAATCAGTTGTTTAGGTGGGACACAAGATGGTGGATTTCTGACAATTTACCAGGTGATTGTAATGTTTATGATCTAGGACCCACTTGAGAACCACGGTTCTACTATTAACCTTAGATTATAGGGTAAGTAGCACAATAAAAATTTTGATCAATTATGGAGTTAATTGGAGAGATGTTGGTCAAATGATACAAAATTTCAGTTAGATAAAAATAATAAATCCTAGATCTGTTTGACAATACAGTGACCATAGTTAATAATAATATATTATAGTTTTGAAACTTGCTAAAAGAGTAGATTTTACCTGTTCTCACCATAAAAATAATAGTAACTGTGTAAGGTAATGCATTTGTAAATTAGCTCAATGTAACCATTCTACAATGTATACACATTTAAAAACATGTATACAATAAATATATGCAATTATTATTTGTCAATTTTAAAATAAATAAGAAAAACAAATTTGATCCAAAAAAGTCTGCAGGATAAGAACTGAAGATCACTGGGCCTTCTCTGCTATATATAAGGACATTCTGAAGAATGTTAAGAGTTGGGATGTGAGGCTATCCACATTGGGATGCAGGAGGCAGAAGCTGCATGGGGCTGAGCTAATTGGAATAGAGTTGTAGTGTTCAAAATCCAGCATGGAAATCTGGCACCTGAGTGCTACATTGGATTTTTCAGTGTCCCCTAAAGACAAATAGGTGTAAGTGATAATGAATTAATAACATCAACTATTGTAGTCCAACTGCGTAATAACCTTGCACTGTGAAGCATAAGGAAATTGTCGTGATTTATAATGCAAGCCTGAAGTGCAAGAAACATTATGGCTAATCACTTGACAACAGCATATATTCAATGCTAGGGAAGGGAAATAGAGTGGGAACAGGCATGTACCAATAAGAGAAGATGAAATGATTGTATTATACCCTGCTCAAGCAAGAAATGAGAGACTAGAGTGTGGTTACTGGAAGCCCTAAGTTAACTGTTGGCAGCTAGCCACTAACATGGCCAAATCAGTGTTTCCTATGAATGTGCCTTCTATTTAGCAATCTTGGTTGGCTTACACTGAAAAAGAAAAATGCGTTTTCTCAGAACTTAATTATGTCTAGTATTTTTATTGCCTCCCAGGCTGTATTATTCTATTAGGGCTGTCAAAAGAAAATATCACAGACAGGGTAACATAAACATTATTTCTCATACTTCTGGAGGCTGGAAGTCCATAATCACAGTGACAGCAGATTCAGTTTCTGGTGAGGGCTCTCTCCCTGGCTTACAGATGGATGCCTTCTTGCTGTGTCCTCAAGCAGCCTTTCCGTGAATGCAGGATGAGAGAAAGAAAAAGTGAACTCTGCTCTCTTTTCTTATAAGGACACTAACCTTGTCAGTTCAGGACACCACCTTTGCGACCTGAATTACTTCCTTTAGAGGCCTCATCTCCAAATGCAACAGCAATGGGAGTTAGGGCTTCAACATATGAATTGGTATGGGGAGAGAAGGGGTATGCGTATTCAGTCCATAACACTGACCATGACAAGCTATAAGAAAAGTCTTATCACAGCAGGACAAGGATTGGGACTAAGAAACGACATAAACTGAACCATGAATCTTGAGTTTTAGCAAGCAGGTATACAGATTTTGACTTAGCAATAATGAAGATTACTCCATTTCCTTATCTTAAACTAGACACATTTAATTCAAAATTAATGATAGAACTTCTAAAAACTTAGTAATAATGTTTTAAATAATTAGATGGCAGATGCAGTGGATATTCTTTAAAACCATGTTGATCATTAATGTTTCTTTTTATATTTTCTAAATTCACACAACTTCCATATGTAATCAGTGTAAGTGAACAAAAAATGTTTCTTCCTGTAAAAGTGGGAAAGTTGTTTGTAGATTTTTTGTTTATCAGTTCTAATAATTAACAAGAGAGGTTGATTGATAAGTGGAAAATAAAGCGAAGAAGTGAAAAATTCCATTTGGTTCCCAGAGCATATAATGTTGAACAAAGTAACTAATATTAACAAATCTTAACAAAACATAATTTATCTTTTTTCTTTTGTTTTACTGTTCTTTATTCATAAGCCCTTGGAATTTGAACGTGAATTCTTTTCTAAACTCTCTAAATCTTTTTTCTTAAAGTCAAACATGGACAGCTCAAGAGAATACAAATTTGATTTGCCTAGAAGAAGAAAGAGCAGCCGATCAAAACCTATTTTACCAGTTCAAGGAAACCATAACAGTGATGTATCACCAGATGGTAAATGGATTAAGGTTACCTCTGATGATGTTTACTATTTTCAAGTCCATGTTCTTTGCAATTTTTATGTTATTTGCCTTTCCAGCTATTTCATTTATTGTAAAAATTTATTAGTCACAACCCTAAAATCTGCTTTTTCTTTTCCATTATTTTAATGCAGATTTGCAGGAGCACTAAAAAATCAGTTTCATAGTTAAAGGAGGGGATGTTGAAATAGATCATACAATCCAATGCTTGGTAGTAAAATAAAGACATAGAAATAATGTTGGTAGGATGAAGGCTGGTGTTTGGGAGATTTGCTGAGTAATAAGTGGAAACACAATATCACTGTGCATTTTTCTTTTGATTTATGCTTATATATGTTTTTCTTTGATAGGAGGATTTGCTGTCTTAATACTACTGTGTTGATTATTGCCACTGTAATATTATCTCTATAACTTTATCATGAAGTGTTACGGATCCTATCTGCACTTTAGGTAGTCGATAGAAGTTACACAAGTACATATCTCTTAGATTTTTGGCACTCTGGAAATTCAAGTTAGTTTCTGTGTAAGATCTTTGAAAGAATAATATTTCCATTTTCTGAAATAGAGACTATCAGATAGGGAAAAAAATGAATTATAGTATACTTCTTTAAAATATCATAGGATATTTCTCTACCTAGTCCATCAATTATATAAGAGTCAGTCTTTATTTTTCTAGATGTTTCAAATGTTGTGATTCTGGATTGAAATAATTTTTTATGGAATTAAAGAATATATGTCATCTATAGATTTATTCTTCTTCAGCACCGGGTATATGCCCACCCTTTCTTCATTCCACTTGGTAAGTGACCCTGTAAGTCACTGCCTTAGCATTTAACAGTTTTGAAGATCAGTTAACAACAGGATCCTTTCCATCCGTAGAGGACTAATAGACATAACAGAGTCAAGAATAATGACTCTCCTTCTTTGGAAATTCAATCGCTTTCTTCCTCTTGGCCAGTTCACTTCATCCTAAATGATGTCATGTCTTAACTCTAGGCTAAGAGAAGTTTGAAATAGGTGATGGCCAGGCGCGGTGGCTCACGCCTGTAATCCCAGCACTTTGGAACGCCGAGGCAGGCAGATCACCTGAGGTCAGCAGTTCGAGACAAGCCTGGCTAACATGGTGAAACCCCATCTCTACTAAAAATCCAAAAATTAGCCAGGCACGGTGGTGGGTGTCTGTAATCCCAGCTACTTGGAGGCTGAGGCGGGAGAATTGCTTGAGAATTGCTGAGAATTGCTGAGGCGGAGGTTGCAGTAAGCTGAGATTGTGCCACTGCACTCCAGCCTGGGCGACAGAGTGAGAATCTGTCTCAAAAAAAGAAAAGAAAAGAAATAGGGAAATAGGTGATGAATGCTTATAGCAAATAATATATTCTATCTGGAAGTTGAACACACAGTAGAAAAACTTTGGTAGAAAATATCTAAAAAACAGGCAAAATTTAGAGACAGTATTGCACTTGTATATACAACAGGAAAATATAAAAATGCTGAAAAACATATTACATGAAAATATAGCAAAGTTGATGGTCTCTTCTGTCACTCTCTTTTTTCAGGAAATATTATTTTAGGGGGAACAGTTAACTCAATTGGTCCTATTACAATTCATTATCATTCTTAAATCCTCCCTAGAATGTTAAAGAAATACATTTTTTTTCTGATTATCAAGGAAACAATTATTGACGGAATTAGGGATGAGGGATTTATTCTTCTATAATAATTATAAGAGATGGCTTATCATGATGAATAACTTTCAGCAGTTTTTACTGGCATTATATTCTTACTATCTTTCCAAGGTCAAAAATTTAAAATGAGAAATATATACATATTATATATGTACAGAATATATTTATACATAAATACTTATGTGTGTGGGTGTTTGGGTCAGTTACTACAACTCATATTTTCAACAGATAAAAACATGTCTTCATATATATAATAATTCTTTCTATGTGTATTTTCATCATATATAAACAAACTCCTTAGAGTAATAGAGCAGAATTTATGCACATAGCAAGTACACAGAAAGTAATTCATGTTCATTGGCAAGCTAGTTTGCATAAGGAAAAAGTGGGAAGACTAGGAATATTTGCATTAGCAGATTCCAGGTGGTAACTGCTTGGATGAATGGATAAATCAGATGAAATTTTCAATGCACATTTTTCATGAGCTGAATGGCCAGATCCCAGAAGAAGATATTCTGAGAGACAAAACATTTTCATCAGGGTTGAAAATATTGAGAAAGAATTAAAAATGCCAAGTAAATTTTCAACAGTTGTTTCAATTAGCCAAAGCCATCTGAAACCTCTTTGCAAACAAGAAAATAAAAACACATGGACATATTCCTCTCTCTCTCACTTACATTTTCAAATTGTAGAATTACTACTCAGTGAGAAAGTTTCAAATGTTAAAAGAAGGTAGAGTTTTCAGTTCACCTGGAGTTCTCAGAAAAGTTACATTAAAAATACCAGTAGAGTTATCTACTGCTATATAGTATCCTTTTCACAATAAAGCCCTAAAAGCAGCCAATGTTTGGGATTATTTTGGCACTAGTAGATGCATTTAATTAAATGTGTTATTTTCAATGGTATTTTTTGTTGTAAGTGTAAAATATATTATTTCCAAAACAGCAAATGAACAGCTGTATACATGTGAGGGTGTGTATATATATATAGTTTAAGCATCATTGGCTATTTTCCTCTATTTTTTTTTTTTTTCTGAGACAGGATCTCTGTCACCCAGGTGGCAGTGCAGTCATGTGATCATGGCTCACTGCAGCCTGGATTTCCTGGGCTCAAGCAATCCTACCTCTTCAGCCTCACCAGTAGCTGGGACCACAGGCACATACCACCATACTGGCTAATTAATTTTTTTTTTTTTTTTTTTTTTTTTTTTTTTTTTTTTTTTTTGAAGAGACAGGGTCTCCATATGTTTCCCAGGCTGGTCTCAAACACCTGGTCTCCAGTGATCCTTCTGCCTAGGCCTCTCAAAGTGCTAGGATTATAGGTCTGAGCCACTGTGCCCAGCCCCTCCCCTCTTGAATGCTAGGATTTCAGTAGTTTTAATAATCTTCACAATATGCCGGTTTATTTGGCTATCAAATAGATTAAAATATTTTTTCAGCTTTTGCTATTATTCTTCCATAATAATAAATGCAATTATTATTGTACCTATGGAAGAAGGGGCTCCAGCGTGATTTATCCTAAACATAAATTGTAATCAATGCTAACTCTAAATAAGCATTATGCAATTTCCTGGACATCATAAAGTTTATTTTTATATATTTAATATAGCGGGGATTGATTTTGAGTAACTATAGCATTAAGATTTGAAACCTGAAATGAATCTTTGAAATTAACTAGTACAGAAGTTATCAAATTTCAGGTCACAACTGCCTAGACAGGTGAGCAAGCAACAAAAAATAGGACCTTTAATTCATAAGTGCATAGATGAATTGCATCACATAGTACTACTAAATGTACAATAACAGTAAAACGGAGGATCTCATTTTTATAGTAAAATGTCCAATATAAACAAACCGATTTTAACACCGTTCTTTAAGAGTTTAGGGAATGGAAGCTGGCAAAAACGAGAGATTTATTACAGGCTATGTCACTAGTGAGATGCCATAACATAAAGCCCTGATTGTCCTGTGATGTTGAGGAACTGGATGGAACTATAGATACGGAGATGACATGATAATAAAGACGATAATGGTGGATGAGGTAATAATAACAATAATGGTCACTTAGGAGGTCTTTTGTTGTTCTGGGACTTTCTATACTTTATCTCATTAATACAATCACCCTATGAGATAGGTGATTTCTTAGAACAAGGGGAGGTAAAGCTCAGAGAGATTAAATAACTTGCTGTAGGACATCTAGCAAAGTAAACATCGACGTTGAGTCAAATTTTGGCCTAAATCCAAAGCCAGTGCTTAAACAACAACAACAGCAAAACCCTATGGGACACAGGACTTTTCTGCTTGAGAGTTATATTATAAAATAAGGTTGCTTAGAAATCTGAAATGGATTTCTATCTTACTAGGAGACAGTGACCTAAGGAGAACATAAAAGAGTGATTTTCAATCATCTTCGATGCCCCCTAAAGAGTGCATAAGATCAATTCTACAACTTTCTTTCTATATGTATTTTTATTATTGGCATATAAAACAATATCAGAGCATATGATATACTTAACATCTAAGTGCACCTCGCTTGCTACAACAGAATGAGTGAGGCCTTAGGGCAAATACAATCCATGATCATATGATCAGCTCTCACAAAGTTTTGCTCTTCATGGGGAATGAGATGGAATCCTTTCTCAGGTAGTGAAGGTATGATGGCATAGGTTCTTACACCTTCCTGTAACAGGAGGTCTACATTTAAGAGAAGATTGGTCAGGTTGGGGGTGCAAATAGGTACCCCTGGAGACAGAACTCTGTGTAGTCATTAACAAACTGGTCATATGACTCTGGATTTTTAAGTGTGCTATTTTCGTGATAACTAATGTTTCCATCTTAGATTATTCAATTTTTCTTTTTGAACATACAGTGACTGGAATTAAGTTGTGACACGCTTACCAATGTAGCAAATTAAATGCTATAAATATGAAGTATGTTGGATAACTAATTTAAAATCCAAAAATATCTTCACCAAGGACAGCATCAGACCAAAACTAACAAGATACAATGTAATGAAAACACACACCAGCAAATTTAATTGACATTGTATTTTTACTGCTTCTTGCTGACGGAAAGGAATGCTATTAATATTTTTATTATTTAATCTGGTCAACATTAATATTTCTCTTAATTATAAAATGTTAGTAAATTATTTGGTGTTTTGTAAATATACGACCATATAATCTTCAAATACCAATGGGCTTATGTCTTTCTTTGTGATATCTAGAACTTTCATATATGTCATGGCTTATTTTGCATTGTCTGGGATTTCCCTGTCAATGATAAAGTATATCAATTATATGCTAAAAATTAGGCTTGTTTTCTAACAAATAGATGTATAAAATCAGATTTTTGTGGTCATTAGTACGTTATCTGTGTAAGGGTCATGTGACATTAAAAAGGAAAACAAATAAAAAATACGTACATTCAGAGAGATAGTCTAGAGATGCTTTAATCAAAGGAGTATGGACCACAGACCAGTCTGTGAACTTAGCATCAGTCTCTAAATATGTAAGTACAGAAATGGGAGCAGATGTTTAGAAATTTTACAGCAATTTGACAGAGTAATTTTATGTCTTTTGAGTCTAATAATAAAACATGTGATCTTGCATTTTGTAGAGCTTTGTTTTTTTGTGTTATTCTTTTAGTAACTCTTTTTTTATATTTTACACAAACGTCAGTCTGTAAAAATAGAGAAAATAAGTTGGCCTTGTTGCTTTGAGAAGCACTTTTATATGAGGGAAAGAAATATAAGGATGGTGGTTGAGCTAAATGAATTTCATGTTTACGTTTTCTTTAAGCTATACGTGAATGCTCCTACTGAAAACTATAGTCCTATAGTTTGGGACACCGTGTGTTGCATTGCAATCAAATAATCAATGTATTGAGAATAGAGTTAGAAAGGGCGCATGCAAATTCAAAATCCAGAATCCCAGGGTGGGTTGCTCAGCTGTGTGTGTGTGTGTGTGTGTGTGTGTGTGTGTGTGTGTGTGTGTGTCTGTCTGTCTGTCTGTCTGCCTGTCTTTTCTTTGCATGTGTTTTACTAAGCCTCTTTCTCAGTCCTACCCAAAAATTCACAATACCCGAGATGTGGCTTTAGACATGTTGAGGGCCACATTTTTAGAGGATGTGAAGGACAGGACAAAAATAGTAGCTTCCTATTGTGTTTAGCCTGTGTCCATTATTAAGCCACCTCAGTTACACAAAGGGATTTATGGAATCGTTGACTTCTCTCCTTTGAACCCATGGTGTATGGGATGAAAGACATTTACATGAGACATTTGTCCATGGATGCCCATGAATGAATCTTAACAATAATCCTAATTTCTAGTGTGCCAGTTATAACTCCCCTTTCTTTTTTTCCCACTACTAGAAGTAGTATATATTGGATTTCAAGAGATACAAAATACGTTACTTTTTTTTTTTTTTTGAGATGGAATCTCACTCTGTCACGCAGGCTGGAGTGCAGTGGCACGATCTCGCCTCACTGCAACCTCCACCTCCCGAATTCAAGCGATTCTCCTGCCTCAGCCTCCTGAGTACCTGGGATTACAGGTGTGCACCACCATGCCTGCCTAATTTTTGTATTTTTAGTAGAGACAGGGTTTTATCATGTTGGCAGGCTGGTCTCGAACTCCTGACCTTGTGACCTGCCCACCTCAGCCTCCCAAAGTGCTGGGATTACAGGCATGAGCCACCGCACCTGGCCAAAACTTTTTAGATTCATTTTAAGTAAATAATTCCTTAGCTTTAGAGATTTATAATTCTGTGAGATTATTTTTTTCAACTCACAAATTACTATGATGGCATGACACTGCAGTTGTGTCCTGCTCATTAAATATAGAGGACACACTCAGACATAAACACACAGGTTTGGTGTGTACACATATAACAAACAGATTTTTTATAAAGAAGTACAGGGTAGAAAGTGATCTTAGAATTCACCTAGATCAGCTCTTTTATATGAAAGATGAAAAATTCAAGGATTTACTGACAGAAATACAACGATTTGCATATTGATTCTGTGTATCTGCAGAACAGCACATGCCGGTTCTCAGTTTTTTAAAATTAATATTAGTCACACACACATTTATGCACAACACTTATCCACAATTCAAAAATTATTTCTAAATGTAATATATACACATTTACATTTTAAGTCGTTTTATATGCCAGAATCAGATACCTTGTGACTTAAGAATAATAATTTAAAATATTTCCTATTTTTTGATAGAAAAATAATCATTTGCTAATTCTTACATTTTCAATAACTGAAAGACATATACAAAATTTATAATTTTGCTAATGGATATGGAAACCAGTAGTCACATGTGGTCCTTGGGTGCAATGAAATGAGGCTGTTCAATTTCGGATGTGTTATAAGGATCTAATGAACTCCAGAGATCAAAGTCATAATATTAAAAAAAACTCATTGATACTTTTTATATTAGTTTTCAACTCAAAATGACAATATATTGGATATATTTACTGAAATAAAATATATACTTGAAATTAATTTTACCTTTTTTTAACTAAATGTGACAACTGGAAAAAATTTACATTTTATCAATGTCTCATACAATATTTTTATTGAACAGCACTGGGTTTTGAATTTATCTTTCCTCCTTATCTGTATAAGCAATTTCAATTCTGATAATAATGCCCAGCAGAGACTTTATCTGAGAAGCTATGCTAAGTCAGAGAAAAATTCTGAGTCAGAGTTTGGGAAGTTTTTATCACACAGAATATTAAATGAGTAGCAAGTCAAGATCCACTATGCCTTTGTAACTATTAGCTAACATTATAACCACACCCCACAAATTGAGTTTTGAACAGTTTTAACTAAGATTAAAAAGCCAATAGAATTTTGGCCTTAAAATAGGTTAATTCAATATGATAGCATTTTACAAGAATACAAAAATATGCCATGGTCTTGTGAAACCTCCTTATGCTTGTGTTGAGCTGCATGTTTTTCTATCTACAACCAAAACACACTGCCTTGATAAATGCTTACTACAAATGAACTCGGATGATTTTATATTAATAGGCATAGCATTATAACTTTTTTAATGTGCCAAATTGTTTTACTTCCCAATGTACTACCTCATTCTAGATTCTTTGGTAGTTACATTTAAGTCAAATTTAGTTTATTTGATAGTTCCAAAATTTTTGTAAAGTTCTGAAGATATTTTTAAAATAATAAATGTATCCAATCATGAAGATTTTTTTCAAAGTGTTGTGCCAGAAAAAGTTGGTAGAGAGACACAAGTACGAGACTCCCACCGCGGCTTTTATTTGCTTGCCATTTGTGGCAGTGGCCTTCATCATTAACTAAGACTGAAGCAGGTGTCCTCAAGGCACTTCTGATTCCATCTAGTGTTTTGAGATTCTAGTTTGGGATTTATTAATAAAGTATCGTGTTTCTATCTACTTTTTATTTGTCACAGGAACTGTTATATCTCCAATATCTAGATCAGAGTCTGACATACTAAAATGTATCTTTACATTTGTTTAATTATAATGAGAAAGTAATTTTTCTACAACAATTCTAGATGATTAACCTATCATATTTTTTATAAAGGCATGCACCACATAATGACATTTCAACCAATGATGGACTGCATATATGATGGACATCCCATAAGATTATATTAGGGTATTTTTACTGTATCTTTTTTTGTTTAGATATGTTTAGATGAACAATACTTACCATTGTATTGCAATGGTGTACACTGTGCAGTAGAGTAACCTGCTGCTCAGGTTTGTAGCCTAGGAGCAGTAGGTTATACCATATAGCCTGGGGGGTGAACTAGGCTATGCCAACTAAGTTTGTGTAAGTACACGCAATAACAATCACACAGTGATATAATTGCTTAACATGGTATTTTAAAAATCATAACTCTACCTATAACTGTATTTTAAATATATTTTTTGATAATTTAAAATCTAAATGTTTCTATTTTATGATATGGTTTGGCTGTGTCCCTACCCAAATCTCATCTTGAATTACAGACCTTATAATCCCCATGTGTCATGGGAGGGACCCAGTGGGAGGTAACTGAATCATGGGGGCAGGTTTCTCCCATGCTGTTCTTGTGATAGTGAATATATTTCATGAGATCCAATGGTTTTATAAAGGACAGTTCCCCTGCACACGCTCTCTTGCCTGCCACCATGTAAAACATGACTTTGCTCCTCCTTTGCCTTCTGCCATGATTGTGAGGCTTCTGCAGCCATGTAGAACTGAGTCCATTAAACCTCTTTTTCTTTATAATTTACCCAGTCTCGGGTATTTCTTCATAGCAGTATGAAAATGAACTAATACATTTTATTCCTATATATTTCAGTTATATGTACTCACAATTTAATATTGAATTACATTTTAAGAATAAATTTCAAATTGTAAATCTAATTATTTATTTTTGTATTATTTTAATGACAAAATAATACTTTGAATTTATGTGACCTTCTGAGGAGGGGAATGGAAGACAGGTTCATCAGATGTGTCTGCTTGGAGAGTATTGAGTGGGTCTATTTCAAAACATCATTTAATTCCTGCCTGACTACTAAAGGATTATTTTATAATACACATACATAAATCCTTTCTCCTACCAGAAGGCTGTGAGTTTCAGTTTCTTCACCTTTTATGCATTTACCAGAGAGCAAAAGTAACAATTTCAGAAATTTATCTTATACTTAGGAATAATTACTTAGAATTCAGGAATAATTTCTTAGAACCCAGTGAAGAATCTCTGTGAAATGAAGATTCCAGCTGCAAGCTTGTTGAATTATGCCCCTCTTTTGCTTCTCTATCACTGCTACCCATTGCCTACTGTGTGATATCTGACCTCTAGATAACAACTAAGTAAAGTATCAGTGTTTGAAGCTTTACTAACAAAGTGAAAAAAGTACTGTTTGTGTGGAATTACTGATTCCAACAAGTGTCTTTGGGTGGTTCAAACTGGACATTGTAATTCATTTCAACAGCCACTTTACTGCAGC
The DNA here is from genome assembly GCF_029289425.2 of Pan paniscus. Taxonomy (NCBI): domain Eukaryota; kingdom Metazoa; phylum Chordata; class Mammalia; order Primates; family Hominidae; genus Pan; species Pan paniscus. Next base: position 43,069,935 of record NC_073258.2, on the reverse strand, counting down.
TAATAAGTTAACACGAACCATGATAATTTCCTCCACCCTCTTTGCCATAGATCAATTCAGGGCCTGACAGTGTTAGGGAAAGAAACAATTCTTTTTATTGCATTCCATGGGAAGTCAGTCGTGTAACTAAGAAAAAATATAGATCAAATTGTTATTGGTGACCAACCTACAAACGAAGATGAATCCGCCCCATATGGTGTACGTCGGCATGAAGGGTAGAGGGAGACCCTGACATAAAACAACTCACAACCCTCTCCAGTCTGTTCTCCTTTAGATATGAGCTAACATGCCTCTCCTTTATTTTACACCAATTTGATTTGGGGTTTCTTTTATTTTTCGTAAAGAACTTATTAACTGTTTAACTCAGTATATAATTTCTACAGAAATGGAGAGCTACCACTCAAAATGAACTCTAACCACTTACTCTTTGTTCAGTGTAAGGGCAATTTCTCTTCTTAGAAAACCTAAAACACTGACACAAAGGAGCGTAGAGTCTGCAGTTGGATGGGCTTTGGACGTCAGGAACAGTCAGTAGTTGATAATACTGCTTTGGTTGGCATTTAAAGCAAGTATGGGGAATAATAAGATACTAGCTTGTATTTCATGTATTAACGAAGCAGTGGAAAGTTGAGAAAGAACTGTAGGTAACTGCCTCTAGGCTTTTGGACATACTGTTCCATGTGTTATTAGAGAATATTCATCCATATTCAACCGCAGTTATTGAATAAATTTCAGTAGTTAACATTTCTGCCATTTCCCTTTTTGGTGTTTCGGTCACATCATAGATCTTAATAGCCCGTGCTTGTTTTTATTCCTTAAGGCCCCTAAACATACAATTTTTTCTGCATGTTATCTTGCTGAGAAACACCTATTCATCCCTCAAGACCCTGCTCAACTGTTAGCTCTTCTGTCAAGTCTTCTTTGAATTAGACTTCACCCCATACATTTCCAGAGGCAGTAATATTTATTTTTAGTGTTTTCATAGCAATTCCTGGGGGACTTTAAACACACCTCATTGTGTCTGCGTTATTAGTTTATTTGTATGTTGCTTTTCAATATAGGGTGATATCCTAAACACAGGAATTACACTATTTTTAGTTTTACAGCTCCAGCACCTGACACAGTGGTTGATAGATAATGGAATCAATATCAATATATGGGTTTTTAAAAATATTATGGAGAAATATTAACGATTTGATGAATGAATAACAGTAGTAGCAGAATAGAATTTTTTACTTTTCTTTCTACAGCACAGACCTCGATTTGGACGATATTGTTCAAATGTCATTAGTTTTGGCACCTTTGGCAAAATGAATAGCCTTTAAATTTGTTACATAATTTTCAAACATTCCAAAATACTTGGAGTTAAATATCATCCAATAAAATAATTTGAGCAGCCTTTAGCTATATTCAAGAACAAATATGTAGCAAAATCTCTGCATTGCCAAAGAAACTACTAATATTCCTAAGTGACTCTGTAACCATATGTTGCTCTGCAAAAGCAATCCAGAATGTTTCTGCTCTGC